>NW_015386389.1:665524-684047 GCF_001527695.2 Protobothrops mucrosquamatus
TTGTTGCTCTTCTCTGTACTCTTTCTAGAGTCTCAACATCTTTTTTACATTGTGGTGACCAAAACTGGATGCAGTATTCCAAGTGTGGCCTTACCAAGGCATTGTAAAGTGGTATTAACACTTCACGTGATCTTGATTCTATCCCTCTGTTAATGCAGCCCAGCACTGTGTTGGCTTTTTTGGCAGCTGCAGCACACTGGTGGCTCATATTTAAGTGATTGTCCACTAGGACTCCGAGGTCCCTCTCACAGCTACTACTATTGAGCAAGGTACCCCCTATACTATTCTTTCACCTTAGGCTACAACAGGGAAGTGAGTGAAATTTGCAACTGAAAAATTGAATTCTAGCTCAGATGCAACATGTGCCAAATATATAAGAAAAACAAAAGGAAAAAGATTCGATAAAACCAATAATGTTTGAAGAGGTCAGTTCTACATATTGCCATCTATAGCATGTAAGCTCTAAATTTTGAAAATAGAATTGCTCTCAAGCCAAGAAACATTAATATACGTATAAAATTAATTCAAGCAAATGCTCCTTTTTCCTATTTCTCTCTCTCTTTCTTTGGGATGTGAATAGTCTCAGGCAGAATGCAAAGAGTGAATTAATTGATCTGTCCACTAGAGGATCCCCTTTTCTTCCAAATGCAAGGACATTGTGAGTAATGTTCATATATTTAAGCAGCTTGTGGGGAGGAGAATGATCTTGCACACATGATGACTTTCCAGATCTGCAAGTATATTTAGCATTGACAGTGCTAAAGTGTTTCAAGATGCTTCAGAATAGAAACATATTAAATGCAAAAATGAATTGCAGCAAGCATTGAAATATATTCCTTCCTTCTCTCTCTCTCTCTCTCTCTCTCTCTCTCTCTCTCTCTCTCTCTCTCTCTCTCTCTCTCTCTCTCTCTCTCTCTCTCTCTCTCTCTCTCTCTCTCTCTCCTTCACTCTCTCTCTGTCTTCCTCCCTCATTCTCTCACTTTTCTGCCTTGATAAGGGCATCATTTTTATTTATTTTTTTAAAAAAGTAACCAAAATAAAACAAAATTATTTTATTTATTTAAAAATATTTTTAATAATTTAAATAAAAATAACTTGCCAACTATCTGGAACAACCTTCCATACATCAAAAACATTTTAGAAGCAGTAGAATGCAGCTGCCAAGATCTGTAAATAGGCATTGCACACTGCTCAGAAACTACCATACGAGGGCCAATTATGCACTGTAAAGATTGCTTAGAGGTGGGTGATACTTTCAATGTAATTCTACCCGATCCCCTGCATGGATTGCCCCTGTGACTATGTAGGACAAACGGGGAAGAACCTAACCACCAGACTGCAAGAACTACCAGATTGGTCAGACAAGGAGAGCCAAACTCATTGGTAGCTTCACATTGCAATGAACAAGGACACACATTCCATTTCACAGCAACTAAGATTGTTGGCCATGCAGGTACAAAGATATCCAGGGAAGTGATTGAAGCCTGGGAAACGTGTCCCTTGTCCATCAATAGGAGTGCTGAATTACCACCAGCCTATCAAATATTAAGGTGCCGAGTGCTTGGCAGCTCAAGGAAATAACAGCCAATCGCCAGCCATCAACACACCAATCAGCCAATAGGATGGCACTACATAAACACGACTCATAGAATATCCCAAACCACATATTCCAGTAGAGAAATTCCCTGAAGATGGGCTCCAGCATGAGTCCAAAAGCTTGGAAGAGTAAATCTCTGGTCCGAGTAACCAACCCAAATTCGATTTTGCATCATTATCCTAGGGACACGTGTATTTGCCTTCATTCATGAAAAATGACATTGGTATAAATACTGTAGTTTAATCCATAGATTATTCTATTTCTGATTAAAAATGCAATAGTGAAATTATGCGATGGTACCGTGTTTTTCCCAAAATAAGCCCTAGCTTGATTTTTATGTGTGCGCCTAATATAAGCCCTACCTCCAGCTCATGCTGACTCAACAGTTCTAAAGCAAGTAGATGAATGGGTACCACTTCAGTGGGCAACTTCAAAGGGACATAAAAGGAGCCCCCCAACTGGGCTTCCCACAAGCAATAGTGACATCACTGGAAAATTCTTTCTCCACAAAAGCACTTCAGTGCTTCTGATACACACAAAAACTTGAAGATAATGATAATGCTTATTGCAAGAGAAGTTTTATTTAATAAAAATATTCATATGTTATTTTTACATTTCCAGATGGATGCAATAAATATCAGATTAATAAATATCAGATTAAATATTACAGATGGATTTATTGCATCCATCTGCAATAAATTCCAGATGGATGCAATAAATATCAGATTAAGGCAACAATGGTGCTGAAAAAAATACTTTACAAAAGATTTAACTAATATTTGATGAAGTAATGAATAAAAGTCCCCTGGGGATAGATAGATAGATAGATAGATAGACAGACAGACAGACAGACAGACAGACAGACAGACAGACAGACAGACAGACAGACAGACAGACAGACAGACAGACAGACAGACAGACAGACAGACAGACAGATAGATAGATAGATAGATAGATAGATAGATAGATAGATAATTTCAAGTATATATCTGGGCTTCTCTCTTCCCTCATTTATTTCCCTTGGAACATAGTGGCTGGACAAAATATAAAATAATAATCATGATCTCCCAGTGATGTGGTTGTGGGGCTTGCATGCTCTGAGAAGGAAGAGAGTTCAACCATTCTAAACAGGGTTCATCAAAGAAGTCAGACACAGAGGGCATCTCCCATAATTAATATAGTGAGATGTAAGTTACGAAAACCCATATCAGATCAGTCATTGCCTAAGTCAACAAGGACCATGCTAATAGTTAGAATTCCTGGACATGTAGTGACAAATGGACTACTGGACTCAGGACTGTTGGCTGAACAGCCAGGGCCAGCAGCTGTAGAACTACTGGAAGAAAACACTGTTTACCCATCACAGTTATATAAAGACTGAAAACAAATAATTCTGTTATTACAAATCAAGTCCAACAAAAAGAGGTTATCAGAAAAGTATGAAGCAATGCTGGAAAGAACAACATCCAGAATCAGAAATAATAGAGCAGAAGTTAGCAGATTTAAAATATGAAATAAAGTATTCGCAGAAATAGAATTGGAAGAACTGCAAAGGTCTACCCAGGGCAAAAAAGTCTAGATAGTGGAGGCAGTACCTGGAGACAACAGAAGAGAAGAGAAGTAACTGTAGAAGATAACAAAATACAAAGACCTGCAAAGAGAAATAGAACAACTGTGGAAAAAGAAAACAAAGACAGTACCAATAGTAATAGGTGACTTGGTTGCAATCCGAAAACAACTGGAGCACCACTTGAACACCATCAGCATTGACAAATTCACCATCAGTCAATTGGAAAGGGCGGCTTTACTCAAAGTAGCTTACATCCAGTTTTGGTCACCACGATGTAAAAAAGATGTTGAGACTCTAGAAAAAGTACAGAGAAGAGCAACAAAGATGATTAGGGGACTGGAGGCTAAAGCATATAAGGAAAGGCTGCTGGAATTGGGTATGTCTAGTTTAATGAAGAGAAGGACCAGGGGGGACATGATAGCAGTATTCCAATATCTCAGGGGCTGCCACAAAGAAGAGGGAGTCAAGCTATTTTCCAAGGCGCCTGAAGGCAGGACAAGAAGCAATGGATGGAAACTAATCAAGGAGAGAAGCAACCTAGAACTAAGGAGAAACTTCCTGACAGTTAGAACAATTAACCAGTGGAACAACCTGCCTCCAGAAGTGGTGAATGCTCCAACACTGGAAGTTTTAAGAAGAGACTGGACAGCCATTTTTTTGAAATGGTATAGGGTTTCCTGCCCGAGCAGGGGGTTGGACTAGATGACCTCCAAGGTCCCTTTCAACTGTATTATTATTATTATTATTATTATTATTATTATTATTATTATTATTATTATTATTATTATTATTATTATTATTATTATTATTATTATTATCCGCATCTGCCTAACCCAGATCTTTGGAAGGACTTAATAGGTGGATAAAAATGCCAAATTCAGTCTAAACATCTGGCTTACTGTGCGATGGACCACACAAAAGTTAAAATACAAATGAATGAACCCTTCTTCCAATGTGTTTTCAAAAAATAAGATTTGGTGCCATGAGTATCTCTAGGCTCCTGCCGCTTTTTCCAAAATGACAAAAATAGCATCGTTCCACTGTGCCGCAATTTTTACACTTTTTGAAAATGTATGCAACTTGAAATGCTACAAAAGGGATGGGAATGCTGCTTTCATCATACTAAACCTGGTTAGTACTGGTTGCTAGATTAAGAGATTTGCAAATGAGAAAGGAAAGCATATTCCTGACAGAAAGCAATGATAAATGACTTATACATTATTCCCAAGAAAGCTACATACATGGACGTGTCAAAATACTAACCAGTATCTGAATTTGTTTAAGTTTTTTAAAGGTTGTCTATATTAACTCTTAATACTCTTAGGCAAAAGCATCATATGATTATAATGAACATTCTTAAGCAGATGGAACAAGGAAGGAAAAACCACTTGCTTGGAATGTAATATCCATATAATATAATTTTTGGCAGCAAAATCAGGCCACCCATATAATTATCATCATGTCTCTTGAATAACTATGTAACATAAAACAGGTTGTTTGTTTGATTTGTTTTTGTTTGTTTAATTTAAAGCATTTTTTTTCCTGAAAATATTGACTCTTTGCTTTTACAATTTACTAGCAAGACCAATGGTTATAACAACATATGGTACTGTGATCTTCTTATAGAGATTATACATACAGAAGATTACTTATGCCTAGATACCGGTGTTTATTTGAACTGTAGGAAATAGCATCAAACTAAGTTAATTTCAGCCAAGAAGTTTAAAACTAAATAATTCAATTTCAAATTTCCTACATATGTTACAGCAAAAGTAGTGTAATTTTCACCTGTTTCTCCCAATGTAGTTGGGCACTGCCTTAAAATTATAGAATATTTTCCCAAGAGCGTAATGGTTAAACAAAGGAAATATTGTTTCAAATATTGCAATACTGACAAAACAAATTATATCCTATCTGAAATGATAAAAGAATAAAAAATAAACTTAATATAAAGTATTTCTATATTCATCTGCCATCAATTTTTCTAAAGTAAGTCATACCACTGAAATTTTGTGAAGATCTCTGGTGGTTACAAATGGCAGGAGGCCATGTAAACTAGCTACGAGGATCCCAAAAATATGAAAATCATTAGCATTTTACCCTACATCTTATTTAGGTAAACTTCTAAAAGCATCAATGATTAAAAGCAAACTCCTGAAAGATTAAGGAGTCCTTATCTTAGCTTCCGAACAAACATAAAGGAGCTGTTGGATTATTAACACTGGGCTGAGTACAGAATAAACATCTTGGGCTTTGTATTTGTAACCATCTATTATAAACAACAACCTTACATAATGTTGTCCCGGATGTCTGCAGGTCTATTTCTCAACTGGTTCACTGGTGCTAATAAATGTGCTATTAATTTTTTTGAAAGAAAAAAAACTTTACGTTTGGTAATACCTACATTTTTAAAAATCTGAATTAGAGCCCTCCAAACATCTATGCTCCTAAATTCTTCAGTCAGTACTGCTGCAAAATACTTTAACGTTGGGCAAAATGGAGGACCTTTTTGAGCAGTGGATTGAGAAGTTTACCTTAAAAGTGTCTGCCATTATAGAAACATCACTATTTCTAAAAGACATTTTGGAAAAGGAATAACTTATACTGGACAAGACTGAGACAGATATTCAGGATATGCAAATGAAACTGCCTAATGTTTTAATTATTAAAAGGGATACATAGATGACAAATCAAGAGTGATTTGGACAACTTTCTTAAGTTGGATTTATAAGAGAGACCTGTTAAAGTTTTGAAAAAAAATCTGAAAAGGGACAAAAAAAAAATGAAAAGAAAAAAGCTTTAGAATATTGTTTGAAGGGATTAAAGCTCAAGATTGTTAAAAATAAAAGCAAGGAATATAAAGTGGGTTTATTTGAGCAAGGTTAAAATATAAGTATTGTTAATTCTGGTAATACTTAATGGACTTTTGCTGACTAGGACACAAAGGCAAGTTTTTTAAGGATCTTTTTATGCAGTGCTTTTTTTCTAAAAAAAAAAAAAAGGTGCCGGAACTCACACACTTCATACATCCCGCCTTGCCTACCCTACAAGGTTCCATCCCAAAAAGGTGCCAGAACTCCATTCTGGGCATTCTATGAGAAAAAAAGCCCTGTTTTTATATAGAAGTATGAGATATGGGATGAAGAGATTATTCTAAGAGAAGGTGGCGAATTGTTAAACTTGTTCATATTGGTGACGAAGGAGGAAGTTACTTCTTTTTCCTTTGTTTTCTGTTTTTTTTCTTTTCTTTATGCATTGTCTACTTTTTATTCTCTTATTTTTGTAGTTAATACTAGTTTTTATCTATGTAGTTGTAACTTTTAATAAAAGTATTATAAAAAAGGAAAAGAAATACATTTATACATCAAACCCACAATGGACCAGGATGGTAGATTACAGGATAATAATAATAATAATAATAATAATAATAATAATAATAATAATAATAATAATAATAATAATAATAATAATAATAATAATAATAATAAAGTTGGAAGGGACCTTGGAGGTCATCTAATCCAACCCCCTGCTCAGGCAGGAAAACATTTCAGACAAATGGCTGTCCAGTCTCTTCTTAAAAACTTCCAGTGTTGGAGCATTCACCACTTCTGGAGGCAGGTTGTTCCACTGGTTAATTGTTCTAACTGTCAGGAAGTTTCTCCTTAGTTCTAGGTTGCTTCTCTCCTTGATTAGTTTCCATCCATTTCTTCTTGTCCTGCCTTCAGGCCCCTTGGAAAATAGCTTGACTCCCTCTTCTTTGTGGCAGCCCCTGAGATAGTGGAACACAGATGCCTTGACACTATAATGAATGAGTAAAGACCATTTGAATAGGTCACTTCATGGACAGACAACTATTGAAATAGATGAAATGGCCTATTTGCATTGCTGTTTGTGAAATAATACTATTTCTTGAAAAGGCAGCCATTTCCACTATTTGTTTATGATAGGGTTTGATTTCGATTGCTCTTGCTTATCACAAGTAAATTTATAAAAGAAATTTCACTTCAGAAGCTGGGAGGACCTGTTTTGGAGCTTAATATGGGTTGAATCTCTTCTGGATTCCTTTCATTAAGCCATGGGATCTTGTTGGACCCATGGCTTAATGGATCTTGTCATGTGTACTTTATTGTAACATCTCTCTTAGCCTAAACAACCCTGTCAGCCTTTTGCAATGAATGAAAATCTTGGCTATTCCCCAAAGGAATCTGGGTCAGGACATTAAGCCAGCTCTGTCAGCTGATATTGTTTTTCTGTAAATGAGAATTGCTAAGATATTTATTATTTCATTTAATTTAATTTGTATGTCACTTATAGACATTGCCATGATATGGGTAACCATGTAAATCATATGGTATAAATTTTAGAAAAGTTTTGATACTCTTTTCTGCCCTGCAACAAAGTTGCCTTGGGAATAGCCAGCCAAAGCTAAGAATACTTGTGTGTCAAGAAAAAAGCCATATCAGCCTAAACATTCCTGCATATTAAATTTTAGAATGCCATTTCAAGTAGTTATAAGCAAATAAAATTACATGTTAGTAACAATCAACGTGGTGTAATCCTGCAGTCAAGCAAGAAAAGTCCAAGTGAAAAGAAAGAATAGGGGCGACATGATAGCAGTGTTCCAATATTTGAGGGGCTGCCACAATGAAGAGGGGGTCGACGTATTCTGCAAAGCACCAGAAGGCAAGACAAGAAACAATGGATGGAAACTAATCAAGGAAAGAAACAATCTAGAACTAAGGAGAAATTTCCTAATGGCAAGAACAATTAACTAGTGGAATGGCCTGCCTTCAGAAGTTGTGGATGGACAGCCATTTGTCTGGAATGGTATAGGGCAGTGGTTCTCAACCTGTGGGTCGGGACCCCATTTGGGGTCGATCGACCATTTCACGGGGGTCGCCAAGCAAGGCTGTCCGCCATTTTTTTTGTCTGCCATTTTTTTTGTCCGCCATTTTTTTTCCCCTTTTCCAGCGGGTGCCTTACCTCCCTTGGGCTGGGCCAGCTGGTGGTCGGCCTGCTCCGTCTCTGCTGCTTGCCAGCTACGCCTCGGCCGGCACAGGGGGTGGAACCACGCATGCACGGCGCTCCCGGGCAGGGAAAGTCCTCGACTTACGACCGGTTGGGTAGTCCTTGACCTACGACCGGTTTAGTCCTCGACTTACGACCGGTTTAGTCCTCGACTTACGACCGGTTGGGGTCACGACATTAAAAAGGTTGAGAACCACTGGTATAGGGAGTCCTCCTTGAGCAGGGGGTTGGACTAGAAGGCCTCCAAGGTCCCTTCCAACTCGTCATTCTGTTAAGTGACATTTCAGTACAAGTATAATATCACAAGGATATAAACATATATATGTAACTGAGCACTTCTACAAAATCTATAGATTATGGCAAGTCAGCTATATCTTTTTCCTCTCAGGTGAACATAGTGAGATGGTTTAGCAGAACTGACAACTGAAAGAACATTTACTTACTTAGCTTAATTTGGCAGATCAGGACAACTAGTAACACACACACAAAGAAATATACAACTTGCTATTTCCAACCAGCCAGCCATCAGTTGACTGTCAGTACAAGTCTTTTTTCCGCCCCAGATTTTCTACAATCCTTAAAAACAGTCATAATCAAAAGAAATCTTTTCAAACAAATATCTCAACACATGAAATATGATAAATTGTCTATAGTTAATCCTCACAGTACTCAATCCTTCATAGTACTCAATGTATCAAAAACCCCAAGGCGACTTTACCTCTTAGTCTCAACTCTTCTACGGTTAATTTGACTTTTTCCAGGTGTTAATCTGTTTAAGTCAAAAACAATCCAAAAACATTATGACATTTTAAAAACCAAGACATTTATTATGGCATAAAGTTCAACCATGACTCATTTCTGATGAAAAATACACAAATAATATGCACTTTGTAACACACAAAAATACACAAAGGCTTTATGCCATCCTAAGTGTGCTAAGTTTTAAGAGTGGGGCAAAGCTCTTTATTGCCAACGGGACTTTGTTCATCTAACCTTATTTTTTGTGATTTTTGTCATTCACTTGAACAATCAGACATTCTTATTTTAAACATCAATAGGAGCAAGTCAGTCCATGATATACTAGACACACTGAATCGTTTTGTTAGTTCATGGAATGGTTTGCTTCATTCCCTCTTTTCTGCTTGCACCGTATCCGAGTATCTTTATCTCTTAACTACAGATCAGGGTCACTCAAGTTAATGTTAAATGAGAGTTGGTTGAAAAAGAGTTGAAAAAGAGAAAAATAGGCCTAAATGTTAAAAGATATAATTTGGGGAGGGAGACAGAGAGAGGGAAAGGGAGAGGTCTTTTACCCCTATAATTAATTCTATTTGTTATGGGACTGGGAACTTTTCTGTGAAACCTGGCAAAGTGGGTTGGCCTTTGTGCTTCCCCATAAGAGGGTTGGAGTGAGTAAAGATGATGGGGTTGAACCACTAAGACTCAAGTGGACTGTGAAAGGGGCTTTGGATTTTCCCAGGCACAGCTGAATCCATTATGTTACTCGGTAGTGTGACGTTTTCCCATCGCCATGGGTTAACTTCTCAGGGGAAATTCTATCAATGCTCAACCAGTTCTACAGTACATTTCAAATGGAAACCATTTGATTTTGACCAATTCTATCAGATATACATCCTGATATATTCAGCAGGGTCTAACATACAGGAAGAGAATATTATAATTGGATTAAGGAGCAGATAAACAGGCTAGTTCTTCTAAAACATGGTATCAGGGGACATGACATTCCAATGCACCCAATGTAACAAATTAAAAAAAAACCTAATTATTTTCCAGAATCTATACAATGCGTTAACTTTACTTCCCCCTTCTCCCTGTCCATTATGTTTGGAAACATTTCAATATTATCTAAATTACATGCCAACATTTTGTAAGACATAATTACATTAGCTAAGTCATTATAGTTGATTGTTATTGTATTTATTGCCATTAATTTCTTTTTTTCACGTAAATGTACCCCTCTTCTCAGTTTCTGGATGCTATTTCCTATCAGCATCACTACCATCCAAATGTCCCTTGGAATGCTTCATCACCTTCTTAACAACAAAAATGATAGTTGTTTCCTGATGGCTGCTCCTTCTACATGTGTATAATACTACATGTATTAGTGCTAATTAGAAGCTATTTCTATCAGCAGCTACACCTTTGTCAGTCCCACTAGGTAGACCAGACCAGATAATCAACTACTTTTATTGAGATTGGCTATAATAACATAATCTGTCAAGACTGATTGTTCTGTACATTTCCTTCCTTTTCACTGTATGATCCAGTGAATTAGGAAGGTGTCTGCTTGACCTACTTCCAAATATTCTTTTTTCTGTTTTGGACATTAAAAAAAATGTTTCAGCCTCTTGTAAATGGTTCATGCATATTTCTGTCAGGTCATCTTGCTTAATTTCTATGAATGTGGGCTATTCTTTTAGCAGTTTGACCGTACACAACATAGTTGGACATTGATCAATTAGACTGCATTTCAAATCCCAGATTGACCAGGAAGACTTCAATTCAAACTCTAGCCCTTGTTTTACTTTAATCCACCTTGCAGGAGGATAAAACTAGGTGAGCCATGTATATATATTACATAAAATATAATGGATGATTAAAGATAGTAGGGTAGAGATTGTAGTTTATTGGCAAAGCATAGTTTGATAGTCACTTGGTTGAAATGGGTGGCTATGGAAATTAATTAATTAATTAAAAACATACCAAGGTAATTAGAAAGCTACATTCCCAGAAACATCTGTTTCTTTGAATAACCTGTAATAAAATTATATATACATGATTGTATGTTCAACTATGGAATTTATTTCTTTAAAGATCGTCTTAAACACATTAATGAATCTTCACAGGGAGTTCAACGGGAGTTCCCTTCACCTAGTGGTGGGATTCAGCTGGTTCGCACCAGTTCGGCAGAACCGGTAGCTAATTTTTTGTTGCCCAGGCCCAGAATGGACTTCCGAAAGCGGCATCCAGACAGAGAACCGGTTGTTCACATATTTGAATCCCATCACTGCCTTCACCCAAAGGAGCTCTCCCACCTATTCCTTCCTCTGTGTTCCTGGAAGAGGAATGGTGGAGCTTTGTGCAACAGTCTGAATCGCAATACTGAATGGGAACAGAATGGTGGGGGGAAAAAACTATGTTATAAATTGTTCAAACATCCTGCATGAATAAAAAAATCTACTCACATTTCTTTGGATCCAAAGCACTGACTGACTGGAATTTGAGACATGATTCAGGCAATGGTATGTATCACATACTTTCTCCAAGCTTTTTCTATGACATTAACAAGGTTTGGGATTAAACTAGATGTGGCATGTGTTAAGGAATTGTGGTTTACTTTGTTTTCCTTTAAATAGCAACTACGATCAATTCTAAACTAAAATAAAGCTGCCAAGTAGTAAGTGAGGGGGGTTAACTTTTTTTAATACCTTATTCTATTTTTGAAGAGCTTCCTTCCCCCCACACATAAACCCCACATTTTTGCAATTTGCCTTAATTTGGGAAAATATAGCATGACAATGTAGTTGCTAATAGGTTTTTTTCCAAAGGGCAAAATGCTGCTTAAATATAGTATACAGAAATTGGTGAAGATAAACCCCATTATTCCATAATGTGTACTTGATCCCATTAATGCTGCATGATGTTTTTTGTAAAAGAATAGAAAGCTGAAAATTTGAATCACAAAATGTTTGCCCCACATTGAATTTTGTTTCAAGAAATATTTACCAAGACAGATTATGTTTATATATTGATTTTATACCATGCCATTGTAACTAAATAAAATTTTCAAACATTAATGCAACTTATGAATTGGAAGAGAAAGAGGAGAGAGAGAAAGAGGAGGAGGAGGAGGAGGAGGAGGAAAACTTTATTATTTGTGTACATGAAGGAGAAGGAATATTTTAAAACAGGTGAATCCTACAGGTAGATCTTTGAATCATCTCAAAGGTGTATAAGATAAGAACAAGGCTAGATTGGGTGTCAAAAGAAGACTGCAGTAGCAATTCCATGATTGCAAGGAGTCAAGCTCAACTCAGCAATTTAATCTCCTATATTGCTTCATCCTAATTTCTTTTAGGTGGCTTTCATCCTAATCTCAAACTTTTATTTGCTACTTCAGAATCATTCATCTTTCATCCAGATGCCTGAGTCTTACGTATATGCAGATGTTCATTAGTCTACAATCTCTTTCAAGACAAGTGCTGATATTTAAATGCTCATGTACCACTAAATCTACTACCTTTAGAAATCCATCAGCAAAAGGGTACCTAGGATCAAATCCAAAAGTTTGTGTATATGGACATGTATACACATATACATCAATACACCATTGCAAATACTCAAATTTCAGGGAGAGATCAACATCATTTTATTTAAACTTCATTTGCTGTTTCTCCAGGAAAATACTTGGCATGTTGATAAAGTGGCAGGTTATTTTAAATGGGCAATATATGGTGCAATTGGAATAATGAGGGGCTGGGGGCTGGCAAATAGCAATAGCACTTAGACTTATATATCACTCATACATACATACATACATACATACATACATACATACATACATACATACATACTATGGCTTGTTTTAACCTTAGGGGAAAAACTGACAGAATGTGGCTTTTTTCCTTGTTAAATTGACTTTCTACAGTATTCATCAAGCTACCATACACTTAAATGGCTAATAGAAGCAAGGCAGATGCCAACCTTGAGCATGCCATCAGCCAGGTAATTGATGAAGCATAGTAACTGTATCTATGGCAACAACTGGGCCTTACAGCCATTCATTTAGTGACCATTCAAAGTTACAATGGCACTGAAAAAAGTGACTTATGACCAGTTTTCTTGCTTATGTCCATTGCAGCATCCCCAGGGTCATGTGACATTTTTGTGGTTCAGTTTACAACACTCACTGAGCAGCTTACAGTATCAGCGTTTTGTCCTCAACAATATGGGTCCTCATTTTACTGATCTCGGAAGGATGGAAGGCTGAGTCAACCTCCCGCCTGTCAGGATTGAACTCCTGGCTGTGGGCAGAGTTAGACTGTAATATCACATTCTAACCACTGTGCCAGTGATTAGAATGCAGTATTGTAGGCTAACCCAAATAGACTGGGTATCAATAAATAATAAGATCTTGTATGCAGGAATTTCATAGAGCCATCAATGAGATAGTGATGGCAGGGGAAAAAAAAACATCCCTTTTAGTTTAAATCAGGAATTCAGAAGGATTCAGTAGTGGAATGGACTTTGCAAACATACCTATGTAAAATGACATAGGCTAAAATGTAATGGAGTCAAGGCATGGAAATTAAATAATATGCATTTGTTTGTTTGTTTGTTTGTTTGTTTAACTTCTTTGCCAGCTATCTCACCAAGGTAACTCTGGGCAGCTTACTGTCCTTCAATAAGCATTAAAATGATAAATAAAGAGAGGTTGAATATCAGCTTCTGCCAGACCTATGATATTCCTTCCTTATACTCTCCAAACTCTTAAAAAAATAGAAAAGAGTGCAAATTGGATGGGCCATTATTTATCCATGGTCTGTGGCTTTTGCACACCTGGTATAAATCTAGGCCAAATGTAAGTCACACTTATAAGAAGCAATAACTCTGTCCTGTCCAGGGAGCCATGTAAATTAGAAACTTGAGATAGGGGCAGCATGCTTACAGGGGAAGTTCTGAAGCACCATAGGGCTGTATCGTAATGGATCACTTTGCATACAACTCAGTCTAATTCTTGCCACCTTTAATGAAAAGCTGCTGCAGGATATTGATTTACACTTGAGATCCCACCAATCAAGGTAAAGAAAACCTATTTTAGTTGGCTGAGTACTTATTCACCATGGACGTTCTACCACAAGTCTTTGCATCATCCCAGAATCAGTCCTTCACCTGAATAATCTTTCTTTAATAACAGAGTTGCTGTTGCTGTTTTTTCTGTTTGTGTTGTTGTGTATTTGAATTAAAAGTAAGCCCATTATATGCTAGGCCTATTACTTGCAATTAGATGGATTAAACAAGAAAACAAGATCAGAAGAAGACCAGGAATATAATAGCCAGGCCTTTTGTTTGTCATAGAATGCTCAGAACGGAGTTCCGGCACCTTTTTTGGGTAGGTAAGGCGAGTTGTATGACGTGTGTGAGTTCCTGCACCTTTTTTTTTTTTTTTTTTTTTACAAAAAAGCACTGATAATAGCAATAGCATTTAGACTTATATACCACTTAACAGCCCTCTCTAAGTGGTTTAAAGAGTCAGCATATTGCCCCCAACAATCTGAGTCCTGGTTTTACTGGCCTCGGAAGGATGGAAGGCTGAGTCAACCTTGAGCTGGTTAGGATCGAACTCGTGGCAATGGGCAGAGTTAGCCTGCAGTACTGCATGCTAACTGCTGTACCACCACGACTCCTTCAGTTCCTTTCTTGCAGATTCAGCCAACAGATCGCTGGAAGCTTTCCAGCAGCATATAATTCTGAGTCTTCTTTGGGGGCTCTGAAGTTCTATACCAAAGGCTAGAAATTCTTTTAGATTCAGTTGTATTCAGGATCCCTACCTGGGACTTTGATATGGGTCTTTTCCAGTGTTGACTTTGCTATTTGGGCCTAGCAGGAACTTAATTTGCCCAGGTTTTGCTACTGAGTTGTGGACTACGTTTATTATTTCTCTACTGCAATTAAAAACATTCCTATCATTATAAGTCACAATCAAGGCTATACAAGAAGGTAAGGATTTTTTAAAAATTATATTTTGAGTAGATCCCATAAAACGGACACATATTTACTATAGTTAGTGCTATTAGTAATAACAGTACTCTATCTTATTTTTTGTTTTTTCTTCGAGTGCCACTTGGTATAAAAAGAGAATCTTGAAGAAATGATAGCAATATGTACAGTACATACATAAATACATACATACATACATACATACATACATACATACATACATACATACATACGTACATACATACAGTGCTTATTTTGTAAGAAAAAAGGTGCCGGAACTCACATCTTGTTAATCTTTTATTTACCTTTTGCATGTAGTCAATCACTGTACACACACCCACACACATTAGTTGTGTAACAAAACATAATGGTTGTCACCCACAGTAAGCATTCAGTGCGACCACATGACCAATCACCAGGATAAAGTTCAAAAGAATTCCAAGTTTATTCCCTGAAATCTATACATAAGAATCTGAACTACTAACAATCATAGTGAATTAGCACCAGCTAAGAGTCAATGGACTTCAAGGGGGGTTGGATTCAGGTCGCTTACAGTGGTGTAGTGACTGATGATGTATTTGACCCCGTAGTAGCTTGGTTATCTACTACAAACAGGGCAACAGCAAGAGGACCTACTCCTTCTTAGGCAGAATTCACCTGCATGGATCTCCATCATGGGCAAGTAGATGCTAGCCAAAGGCAGCAGTTTGATAGTGGACTCCATGGTTGTTATCATTTGGGATGGGGTAGACCTCAGGCTATCTGGAATGGAGTCCCTGAGGAGCAAAGGGAGGGTCCCTTGCTGGAGGAATGGGCTGGAACACTACCTCATGTGTCCCATGCCTGCCCAGCCAGGAAGAGGGACCCTCAGATGGAGAACTGATTTACCCCTTCAATGAACGGAGGGTGTTGTACACACACCCACACACATAGTTGGGTAATGAAACATAACGGTCGTCACCTGCAGTAGGCACTCAGCGCGTGACCACATGACCAGTCACAAGCCGAGCAGTACCACAAGCCAAGCAGCTGGACGAAGTACGCATGCATTGGACTCGACACACAAGCAGCCCACATGCACCGTTTTAATGATTTTGCCACCGACCTGCTACGCTTGACAGGGAGATTCAAGTCCATGTGGACCAAACATCAAATTTTAAAAAGTTACTTTTAAAACTTGGAAAATCTGTCAAAAAAAGGTGCTGGAACTCCGTTCCGGTGAGTTCTATGACAAAAAAAGCACTGCATACATACATACATACATACATACATACATACATACATACATACATACATACATACATACATAGTTATAAGGGCATTGTGGTGATAGATAGATGGAAAAGATTATTCTATATATTCTTTTCAGATTATTTTCATTCTCCTAAGATAAAGTATATTCCACCTTTAGCAAATGGCAATCAGAACTGGAGGGATTTGATTTCTACTCCCCCTTACTATTTCTTCTCTTAAACATTCTCTATTTCCTTTCTCTTAGTTCTAGTTCCTATTTTAGTTATTATGTAAAGTGACCCTGGAAGCTGCAGACTTCTGAAGACTGCTTTATAAATGGCTCTGCTGAAATAGTCATCTCCCATTATAAGCTCCTCCCCCCCATTGCTGCTGTCCACTTACAGAACCTTTATATTTCTTTCTCTTCTTTTATTTAATGTGTTTGTTGTGCAACCAGAGGGGAAAAAACTGTTCCTGCAAGTAAGGTGCCTTGGGAAACAGAGTGACTGTGACTTCCTTGAAAATGCATTGCTTTCCCCCCCCACCCCAGAAAGTATAAAATCTCCCCCAAGAAAGTTCTCTGTAGATTCCCCTCAATTTACCAGAACAGTTCAGAGCCTGAATTAGGAGACTTAACTCCTGCATTTCTGAACCAAAGGCGATTTCAATCTGATTATCTTGACTTTCTTCCAAATCTCGTTGTTCTTCTCCAACTTTCATTGAAACAGCAAAGAAAGAAACACAAGAGGGTGGAGAGGAAGGCAGGGAGGGGGGAAAAAAACCCCAAACCAGCCATGAATGGGTAATCTGTTGCTTCAAACTTGTCCATTTTCTCAAGTACTTAACCCATGAAGTGACACAGAATAAGACAGAAAAGGAAAGATTTTCTTTTTTTTTTCTTTTTTGCCCTCTTTTTTTTTTTTTAGGAGGAGAAACTACAATGTGGTTAATGAAGACCAGAGGTTGCACCAAGTTTGATGGTGGTCCTTTAGTTATGAATGACAGAAAAGTGGGCTAAATGCTTAGGTTAAGTCCACAAAACAGTCATGTGTTTATTTTTCAAAGGCATGTTATGTACAAGAGGCTGCTATCTGAAAGAGCACCAGGGGAGGGCTAAGGCAGTCCATTCAGTGTTGAATTCCTTTGCCTATTCTGAAAGGCCAGGAAAAAGTTAATCACTGATAGATTTTCCCAGTTTTTCCCACTTTATCTCTGTGGTCAATTTTGGATTGTACATGGAAGCAAGACATGAATGCATCATCCAGATTAAAAAGGAAGGTCTCTCTTGCTCACTGTCTCTGTCTGTCTATCTGTCTGTCTTCTCTCTGTCGCTCTGTCTCTCTGTCTCTGTCTGTATGTCTCTGTTTCTCTATGTGTGTCTGTATCTGTTTCTGTGTGTGTTTGCTATGACTCCTTGTGACTACATGGACAAATCTATCATAGTCCTTTGTCTTCCAGTAAAAATCTATAGCTCTTTCATTGACATTTGAATAATCTTTTTTGAATTTCTGTCCAACTTGGCTGTTTTCTTTCTCTTTTTGTTTAACTTCTATATAGCAAAGAACAAGCATAATCGGCTTTTCTAATCCATAATTTGCTCACCTAACATCATTACTTCAAGAGAGCTATTGAATTTTATTTGGCCCAGAACTGATTGGTTGTTCTTCTGCTCCATGGTCTTCTGGGTGATCGTCCATAAATTCATAATTTCAATGCAACTAGCTTTCTTTCTTGGTATCTAGTTTTCACAGGCATTCATGGTTTCTAGAAAGACCACTGTTGTAACTTCACTGGATGTTGCTGTCATTAAAATGTGGGAATGGAGTTTGTGTGGGATAATTAAGGAGAAGCATAGTTTTACAAACCTACATATGTTATTATGAAAGTTCTTCATAATAATTTATTTTCTTTCTTTATAACACTAAATTATCTTCAGGATCATCTGGTAGAGTGGATTGGTATTTAGGACCCAAGTCATTGGTCTTGCACAGTGAAATTGAAGACTTCTACTTGATTAGTAAACAGTTGTTTCCCCATATCAGTGAGTTGCCATTAATTTTTTGAAAATGAACATTAATTTAGAAATGTGTGTTTAGTACTTATAGGAATCCCGAAGGAAGATTTAGAAAGGGAAAGAGCCAGGGCCAAAAGGCTAATCTGAAATATCCTAAACTTCCTGAATTTTTATCTTTTTTTTTTTTTTAATTTTTTTTTATTTTTCACCATACACCATACACCAAAACTACATAAACATAACTCTTTTCTTCTAACAGAACAGTGCTTTACATTTTAAATGTTCTTTACATCTTATTTACATTTTATATACATCAATAATTATATCTTTTTCTTTCTCT
>NW_015386389.1:687146-720084 GCF_001527695.2 Protobothrops mucrosquamatus
CGCATTATAATCACCCACAATACAAATATTTAAATGACCCAATTCTATCAATTTCTCATGTAGTTTATAATAAAAGTCGTATTGATTCTCATTCGGTGCATATATTACTACTAACAACCAGATTTTCTGTTCACTTTGTATTTCTATTATCAATATCCTTCCATCTGTGTCTTGATATTTTAAGTTTGCATTTATCTCTGGTAACTCTTAAGTATGGAGGAAATGAGCCATACCAGGGCTGCCATCCACACAAAGCTTATACTTAGCTCTTAGGCTTCTCTGTCTGGTTGCTTGGAAGATAACCAATAGAACATATTATTTGGACTAGGAATTATTAATCTGGGCCCTCCCAGCTTTTTTGAAATAGAATCCTGACAAACATGGTATTGCAGTGCTGTCTAGAATTGATGGGAAGTGAACTCTAAAAAATCTTGAGAATACCGGGTTGCATTTCCCTAGCTTAGATTGATAGGCTAGCGCAGGGGTAGGCAACCTTGACTCTTTTATGACTCGTGGACTTCAACTCCCAGAATTCCTGAGCCAGCCATGCTGGCTCAGGAATTCTGGGAGTTGAAGTCTACGAGTGATAAAAGAGCCAAGGTTACCTATCCCTGCGCTAGTATAAGGATAGTTGGATTTAAATCCTCATTTAGTAACAAACCTTAATGAGACCCCAAGTCAGTTTCTACCCTGTCTCACAGAATCTTTTGGCAAAAGATGGGAACATGTCATGTTATATTCCTGACTTGTCTTGAGGAACAGTAGGATAAAGAATTATCGTGTATTTTTAATGATTGCATTGTATACCCTCCCAATTTTATTCTACTGAAGCCAGCGCTACTTGTTCCAATTGGTAGAATCCAATTTTGATGTCACGCTGTGTCAATTTTGTAGAATGCAAATCAGTTTTGTATGCTGTAAGCACCTCCAAGAAATATGAAAGGCATGGTTACCTTCAAATTCAGCACCCATTCAATGAGCCAAACAAAGGTTAATAATTCTCTTGCATACCTTTTCGACAAGAAACCATACCTGAGTTGCAATTGCTTTGGCTGTTTTCCTATTGTCTCCTGTAATAAGCACCACATCCACTCCCATATTCTGCAATATGTGCATTGCTAAGGCTGCCTCTGGCTTGACTGTGTCTGCTATTGCCATCATGCCACAAAGCACACCTACAAAAAAAACCCCATATCTTTACTTACATTTATGAGATCTGTGTTATGGCTTCTCTGGGAAGCTCGAAATAGTCCTTGACTTGAAATCACAATCAAGCCTGGAATTTCAGTTGTACGTTTTTAGGATTATTAAGCGAGCTGCCCACATGATGGCCTTGCTCAACGACTGCAATCTAAGCTCTCCCTGTTGCAGTTGCTAAGTGACCCCATAGGTCAGTGGCAACTACACAGGGGTATCTCGGGATGGGGAGGCCCAGGAAGATCCAATACCCATCAGTATATGGAAACCTGCCATGGCTGGGCAGTGTCCGCTGGCTAGGTCCACCAGTGCAGGGACCCCTCTCCTGCCCCACTATACCAGGGTCTACTTATGTTTCTGTTGCCCTGCTCCATCCAGCACATGGGCCCCATTATCGCAATGGTTTGGAAGACTCCTCCAAATTGTATAATTTGGAGAAGGAGCTCCTAAACCATTATGAGAATGATGTCAATTGTAGCATTTTCTCCTTTGGAGAGGAAGATGCTAGCGAAGCCTCAGAACACTGAGGCTTAGAGTATGTGGTGTTTTCTCCGCTGGAGAGGAGAAGGATGCTAATGAAAGAGGTGGATTCCGGAGGAGAAAACGCCAAAGGCTCCGAGAGACAACGTCTCCAGGCAGCCCTTTCATTCTGTGTGCAAAAGAAAACTATTTCTGCAGGCAGGCTGAACAGGGCTCGGAAAGATCCGAGGGAAGGAGTTATCCAAAGGTGCTTTTTCAAAAAAAGGCAACTGGACTTACTTGTTTTTTTTCCTTTTGAAAGTATTTGGCTTATCATCGAAAAAGCTTCTTCAGTTGTAACTAAAGAAGCTTCTTGGATGAGAAGCAAAACATTTTCAAAGGAAGAAAACCAAGTACCGGTAAGTCTAGTTGCCTTTTGGAAATAATCTAGTTGCCTTTGGGATAATCACAACCTAGATCAGGGGTAGTCAACCTTGGCTCTTTTATGACTTGTGGACTTCAGCTCCCAGAATTCCTGAGCCAGCTAAGATGGCTCAAGAATTCTGGGAATTGAAGTCCACGAGTCATAAAAGAGCCAAGGTTGACTATCCCTGACCTAGATGATTGAGAATCTCCATAGACAGGGAAAGAGTTCTGTTCGACAGAGAGACTGAAAGAGCTCCCCGCCAAAGAGAGGCCGGCAGCTCTTACACTATGTGAAGGAAATTCCTTCTCTGGGTAGATTGAATGGGGCTTGGATCTTGGGGATTCAAGCTGTGTTCAGCCAGCCGGCCCAGCACAGGTGTTTTTCCCACTCCCTGTGCAGAAGGATTCTTTCAGCCAGCCTCTTTGAGAGCAAAAAAGTTTCTTGACAGATTGATTTCGGCCCCATGCAGGGTGGAGTCCCTCTGCCAAGCAGCTTTTTCAGTCTTTCAGGCTAGCTGACAAAAGGCCTTCAGGACGGACCTTTTTCAACCACTCCCCAGGAACCAGCCAGGCAACAGCACCTTGTGACCTTCCCTGGTTGACTTTCTGGGGGAAGCTGGCAAGGAAGATTGAAAATGGCAATGACTGCAGGGTGCTTGACAATCCATCGTAAGTGTGAAGTGCATAGATTGCAACCATGTGATGGCAGGGGTGTTGCAATAGCCGTAACTTTGAATACAGGTCATAAGTCCCTTTGTTCAGCGCTGTTGTAATTTCAAATTGTCACTGAATGGATGGTCATTTAGTGAGGACTGCCTGTATGTGGTATTCCATACTGTAACCTTCCCTAGCCTAGTGTCCTCCGGAGATGCTGGACTTTATCTCCTGTAGTTCTCCATCCTGCATCCCCAGTGGTGATGTTAGCAAAAGGAATTAGGGAAGCGAATGTCCANGAAATTAGGAGGTTTCCTTCGTCCTAACGGGCGATTGCCTTTCGCCTCGTTGTTCCTCCGGCATCCCCCTTTCTCACGCGTTGTCCTCCAGACTTCCCCGCGCCCCCAAAGGGTCTCCAAACGTGGAAAGATCAGAGTTAGGTGACAGAGCCTGTCTCCTTAACTCTGCATCGCCCTGGTGTCACCACCGGAAGTCCCTGAATTTTTATCTTATGCACACTTCTGATAGATAGATAGATAGATAGATAGATAGATAGATAGATAGATAGACAGACAGACAGACAGACAGACAGACAGACAGACAGACAGACAGACAGACAGACAGACAGACAGACAGACAGACACAGATAATATTTCTGATGTGACTAAAGATCTGGTTTGTTCAAATTGTTTTTCAGGGACCATTCTTTCTGTCTAGCTGCAGCTGCTTTTCAGCACCATTTCGACACCATCTCCTTATTTGTCCTCCCAAACCAAAGACTAATTTGTGCACTGAATGATCTAATCCTATTGGTTTTGATGCCTCAGGTGTGGGTATGTTTATTAAAACACTATAGAACATGACATCATTGCATTCGTATGAGTTGCAAGAGGCAACAGTCTCAAGCAGGCGGCTGGGCAAATGAGAGCATATCTGTGAAAGCAAACAAGGAGAAGGAAGGTTGAGTCAGGAAAGAGCAATATTGAAACAATGTGAAGGGTTAGTGCTGATAATCCCTAATAAGGTCAGATGCATAATGGCAGGTGTGAAAACAAAATGAAGCAAATAACTGCAGTTAAATCATACACGGCAAAGCCATATACATTTACAGCCCAATAATTTTCCGTTCCTGCTAATTAATTAGTCAAAGAATTTAGGAACTACTGTGAGAAATAATATTTTTTCCAAATCTTGGTTTTTCATTGAGCTGACACA
The DNA here is from genome assembly GCF_001527695.2 of Protobothrops mucrosquamatus. Lineage (NCBI taxonomy): Eukaryota > Metazoa > Chordata > Lepidosauria > Squamata > Viperidae > Protobothrops > Protobothrops mucrosquamatus. Next base: position 691,098 of record NW_015386389.1, read on the forward strand.
TGTACCTGTGTCCGGCATGATTATATACCTGTTATTACATGCCTCTCCAACCAAGATTTTATTTGCTTTCAGTGCTCCACATTTCTGTCTCTCCTCAATTCATACACACCACAAACAAATCACCTGCATCACTACCATGTAACCATCCTCTGTATACATTGGATGAATAGGTGCTAGTAATAGACTTCAGATTTCTAATCTGAAATCTGCCTTGTAACTCAAAATGAGAGATTTCTGATCAATATCACCTTCTGCAATATGTTATTTAATTAGTCCTAATTATAGATAATGTTTTTATTAAAAGAAAATCATGTACACTTTTACTTGAATTTTGTAAATTAATATTTACAATATAATGTGTTGTTTTGTTATCCTTTTTAATGTATAAGATAAAAATTTTATTATCCTTGGGGAAAAAAATCTATTACTGGTCTATCACCTCTGAGACATTTCAATGTAATGCAGTCCTGTACCAAAGAGTTGATCTATTTGAAATGAACACTGAGTAACTCTTTCATTAAGTAACCTGTGTATTAATTTGCTTGCATGTATATTGTCACATTCTTAAAAAAAACACAACACCATTCTACAGGATACATGGCTTTTATAAGCAATTGCATAATGGCAAATACTCTGCAGTTTTGATGAAGTCTAATAGGTCTAATATATAATAAGTATTAGACCTATTAAACTTCATCAAAACTTTACTTATATAATAAGTAAATTATCTATGAAGTACCTCTGCGTGATTAGCAACAAATTAGATTATGGAGACTGACTGTGGTTCTTAAGTGAAACACTCAAGGCAAATGAGATCAGACAACTCAATCTGTATTGATCTTATGTAGAATCCCTTTTCTGTACTTCTTTCAAAGGCCAGTGATTTAAGATTAGCTTAAAAATAATTGAATGATCTGACAGAGTATGATATTATATATATAATTTCATTAAAAATTCGAATCCTGGGTAAAGCCATATAGTATAAACAAAACAAACAAATACGAACACCAGGATAAAATTAAACTAAAAATCGTTTAATAAAATGCTGAGCTTTCTTCGGTCAGCAGTGCCGACATCATCAGAGCATAAGAGTAGGTTGATGGGAACAATGACTCCAAAAATCAATGGTGACGCAACGGATAACTATGGAAGTGTTAGAAGGACGTTCAAAAGAGAAAGGGGGGAGGAAAGAACAGCAAGCCCGAGACTCAATAGGGCAGAAGCAAACAACTGGACACATACGAAGGAAGCGAGTGGCCAAAAAAAGGGGGAAAGGAGAATGGCAACTTTGAGAACCAATGGTGGGGCAGTAGACAACGGTGTGCATACGAACGGGGAGATTGGAGGAAGAGAAGTGAACAACGGAATTGCAACCTTGAGAAGCGTTAAGAGAACAGCCAATGCGTGCCCCCTAGGAATTAAACAATTAGGATTGTTGGATGGACCGATGACTAGGTCCAGGAGCCCTGTGCAAAACCGGCCAGTATTATAAAAAAAGGGACTCCCATCGACCTACTCTTATGCTCTGATGATGTCGGTAGTGCTGACCGACGAAAGCTCAGCATTTTATTAAACGATTTTTAGTTTAATTTTATCCTGGTGTTTGTATTTGTTTGTTTTGTTTATACTATATATATATATATATTTATTTATATATATATTTCTGCCTGCTTTAAGAACAAAGATAATTCTATTACAATAGTTCAGAGTTCACAAGGCTTTTTATATTTAAAGTATGTCTGTTGGTGACTGAGTAGCAGGTGCCTTGATTGAAAGAAGAATCAAACTTCATTAACATGCTTCCTTGTCTGTTGGAAACAAGGAGGGTTGACGTTCAATCTCTCGAAATTTAAATTATCACTGGCTAAAGCAGGTCTTCTCCTCCCTGCTAACCAATTCAAACAGGTAATGGCCAAAGAGAAGGGGGAAATTTTAGCTGAGTTATATTGTAAGTGATCTTAGCAAGTGACTATGGAAACTCTTCCAGCTGATCAATAGAATGGTTATTAAATTTTAATCACAGAGAAATGAGGTAAGAAGGATATATTTGGATCTAAAGCAATGTTTGTAAATTTGACAGCAATGCAGTTAAATGCTGAAATGCAAGACATTTAGAAGGCAAAGTTTTCCTAATTATTCGGCCATCTCTATTGTGGAAGATAACTAGAATACTTTTTCACCCAGTTTTACTAATAGCTTTCCATTAATGGAGCCTGAGGTTATGGATGAAATACTTGATCCCGTTTAGCTCATCAATGCTTGGTCTTTACTCTTTAATGCTTTTTAAATGTCATTCAGAGACTGACTTCAGTATATCTAAACTTTATTGAACAGAAGAGCAACTGAGAAGATAAGGCTTAATGTGAATGTTGCTACGGAATCTTCATCTGTTTCTTAACAATTATAAGCCAGGATACTACCTTAACATATACTTCCTGAATAAGTCGATATTACCTTAACATATACTTCCTGAATAAGTCGATATTACCTTAACATATACTTCCTGAATAAGTCATTTGGCTGAAATGAATATTACCTATTTCTGTCATGTTCTAGGCTTGATATTTTGATGGGAAACCATGTGTTTTAATTGTACTGAAGCAATGGTCTTTGCTGAAATATAATACTATCCTACTGTTACCTTTGGACTTCTCAGTGGTTTTACTTATAGGGTTTCATTGTTGAGTTAGAGCACTATTTTTCATTAATGGTCTAATAGATTTCTTTGCATAATTGGGATAATATTTTTGCCTTTGTGATAATTCACATTTCATCTAAAGAACAAATGGTCTGATTGTGCCTTATAAAACTCTTAGAAACTCCACAGACAATTCAATTCATTGTTTTTTTTTTCAATTATGACAAGTCCTGAGATAGCAAAGAATTCCCAAGGTATGACACTGCCACCTTAATGCTTAGGAGTTGGCATGAATCTCTTATGAAATGTCATGTTTGTTTTCTGCTTGTTAGGAACACTGATTTCTGCAAAATGAAAGATTCTTGCAGATCCCTGAATGTTAGAGCAAACAAAGAGTATAGTCACCATGTGCTTTACTGCTCAACTATTTAATTGTAGCAGGAAACAGGAAACTCTACTTAGAACAAAAGAGCATAGTGTATACACCATAGATCCAAACTTGTAAACACTGCCATCTATGGGCTGAATACTATTGTATTTGCTGCATAGAAATACATTCTAACAATGAATTCCAACACTGAATTTATTCGTTACTGAGATGAAGTGATTCCCTGGGTAATTTTACAATGTGCTCTTGGAATAATTCTGAATGACTTAGGAAAGATTTGCTAGTGTCCATTTTTTTTCCATTTCAAGACTACCTTTCTGGCTGTGGCTTAATAGACCCCTAGAACATTTGAAATGCTTTTCATTATCTTTTCTAAGCAGCTAGGGAATCAATGATGTTTTAGATGATTGGGGGGGGGGGGTCATGCTTGATATCCTAGTTGCCTACAGGACCATCTTTTCCAAACCAATTTGTCTTACCTGTGCAAGCAACCTGGCAAGTGATGTTTTGGATGCCTCCATTCTGGAATACTATAAAAACTCTCACAAAGTCTGAATGATTCCCTTACCTTTACAGCAATGCGTTGAAGACCCTGCTATGAAGCCTTACATGCCTCCTTTTCCTAGGCTGCTCCAATGTTTCCATTGTGTCAGTAATTTGCAAGTACAGGTAGTCCTTGAATTATGGCCACAACTGAGCCCAAACTTTCTTTGAGTAAGAAAGACAGTTGAGTGAATTTTGTCCCCATTTATGACCTTTCAGTTGTTAAGTGAATTATCACAGTAGTTAAGTTAGAAACACAGTTGTTAAATGAATCTGGCTTCCCCGTTGACTTTGCTTGTTAGAAGTTCACAAAAGATGATCACGTGACCCCAAGTTGCCAAGCTTACGATTTTTGAACACATGACCATGAGGATCCTGCAATGGTTATAATTGTGAAAAATAGCCATAAGTCCCTTTTTCTGTGTCATTGTAACTTTGAATGGTCACTAAACGAATATTGTAAGTTGAGGACTACATGTATACAATATATTTATTGGGGCCGTGGGTAGTTATATAAAATAAATAAATGCATGACATCCCACTGGAATCTTGTCTGGTGATAACGTCACTGTGAAAAAGGGGGATGCCCTGCTCAGAGTCACTTTTTGTGAGATGGGTGGCCATATAAATGTGATAAATAAATTAATAAAGCCTCAGAAATGTATTCAAGGCTGACCAGAATCATCCCAGATTGTCTAATGAATTACACAATTGGCCTTAGTTATCTTTTTGATTGAATTAACTGAACAAGAAGGTAGTTACTTTTAGATTGGCACAAATTGGATATTATTGTTTATGAAATAAATGAAACAGGCCTCAAGATTTAGTATTATTTGTTCAAAGTCCTTTTTTTATATCTGTAGGAACCACAGGAAGCTGTGATAATGTTAGTGGCAAAGATTCAGAAATCCAAAAGGCAGAAAATATTTTTTTTCACAGAGTGGTACACCTACCACTTAGTGGTTTGTTTAAAAGTATCAGAACAATGAGTTATTGCTGAAATCATTCAGCTTCCTTAGGCCATGATAACAATGCTCCAGTACAAGTTTCAACATAAAATAAGTTTGTTTTTTTTAATGTTCCCCCAGTTTCCATTCTTTTCAAAGTATTTTGAAAGGGCTAATTTGAGAACAGGAAAGATTTCGTTCTGGTCCCAAAAGAATCCTTTTTTGGCATCTGAATCCAGCAGCTCAAACACTTCCTCTAATTAAGACTCTAAAAATACTTATTTGAGGCTTAAATAAATCCCTTTAGAGTTGTCGCCGAATGTTAAGTTCTTTGGACATGGGAAAAGAGGGGGGGGCAGTCACAATTTCCTTTAAATGCCCCATTATTCATTAGCCTACAAAATAGATTTATTTTGAAAACTTGTAATGTGATATTGAGTAGCTGCATTGGAAGAAGGTTCTCCTCAGAATCCAGCAAGAATTTGCCTAGTGTAATTCAATGAAAATCCAGTTTAAAAGATGATGAAGAAGAAGAAGAAGAAGAACCATCCAACTTTTTAAACTACACAATAAGGAAACTCAAAGGAAGCCATGTTGTGGCAGGTGGAGGCTGCTGGTGATAATTGATTTTAAGAGCACCACTTCATAACCCCACTCCTGAAATCCTACTGCTGCTCTAAAGTATCTTAATTACCAGCTGAAAGGTCTATTCATCGGCCAGGTGTTACACAGAACCAATTTATTTCTTTTTTTAAAAAGGCACAGGATTTTACTCTCTAGAGCAAATGCTTATCCAAGTTCAGGGGTTTCTATTCAATATGTCGTGTATTTGACCTTTCTCTTTACTAATGTCATAGCTGATCATCTGTCTCTATGTCTGTTATCTCGTGCTGCTTCCATGCAAACTTCACTAAGCTACAGTTCTAATGTGACTTTTCAATAGAAGGTCAATGTCAACAATCTTCCTTTCAGTATCCAATCCCAGATACGAGAAGAAGGAAAAGACAACTTCTGTAGACCCCCGTTTTTAAATTAGTGGAAACACAAGGAAATAGAATATTTTATGTAATTTCTCACTGAAAATGAGCAATAGCAATAGCACTTAGACTTATATACTGCTTTTTAGTGTTTTACAGCAGTGTCTAAGCCATTTACAGAGTCAGCAGATTGCCTCCAATGCTTTGGGTCCTCATTTTACCGACCTCGGAAGGATGGAACGCTGAATCAACCTTGAGCCAGTGAGAATTGAACTCCTGGCAGTCAGCAGAATTAGCCTACAATACTGCATTCTAAACATTGTGCTACCACTGCTGTTAAAATTAGTGGATGTTTTTCAATTAATGCAGCAGTTTGTTATATTATTCCACTAACCACTGTTAGGGGAGGATTCTGGACAAAATATAGGCCACCAGTTGCCCATTTTTTTACTGTAATTTTCTTCCTTTCCATTCAGTTGTGTCTGATTTTTGAAGACTGCCAGGAGATGACTCTGAGGTTTTCTTGGCCAGGCTTTTCAGAAGCGGTTTGCCATTGCTTCTTTCCTAGGGCTGAGAAAAAGTCACTAGCCCAAGCTCACTAGATGGCTTTGTGCCTAAGATGGGATGCATGGTCTCCCAGTTTCTAGTCTAATGCCCTAACCACTACGCCAAACTGGCTCTCGATGTAAAACAGTACTCTGTAAATCAAGAAACAGGTTAAGCTTTCTTTTTTTCCACTTAGGTGTTTTCCAGATATTGCCTCCTACTTTCAACATCCATACTAGTTGGGAGAATCATCAGAATTTAAAACTGCCACCTCTGGAGAAAACCAGGTCAAGGAAAACTGTCCTAATGAATCAGGAGATGTAGTTGGTAAAACCAAAAGAAACTGGAATTATATTCTGTTCCCCTGGATTGCAAGCTATCAAGAACTATACAGCAAATTATTTCTTTCCTTCATTTAAGAAATACTCTCAAGCTTCAAAATAACTCTGTTATTGAAGAAAACATTTGTTTCCTTTATCTCGTATTTTCTTAATGACCTAAAGTGTAAATAAACTATAATTGCTACCAAACCAATAGGTCTCTTATGAGAACAATATTAAATCCTTTTATAAAAGACTCTCAGGAGCATTTTCTGTTAAGCTATGAAAAATGGGGAATAGGGACTTTAATAATAATTACCCGTATATATAGGAACATCCCCCATGTTATATTTAAAAGTCCAGTTTGCATAATATCTTACTCTGAATCATAGGTTAGGGAGAGTTAAAATATGATATGGTCAGGAAAACCCACTTCAATGACCCCAGCAATTAACCTTGGTGAATGAAATTTAACCCGAATTGATCTAATTTTGCTTGAAGCTAAACAAAGCTGAGGTTGACCAGCTTCTCTGTCATGTGAAAGATCTATATAAGATAAGCTATTCCTTCTGACATGTATGACTTGACAACCACAGCTTCCCTAAGCCTCCTTTCCCCTCTGTGGCCACAAGGAGAGGTGCAAAAGGGGGCAAAATAAATGAGTACCCCCCAAACACATCCACAGTGATGGTAACACTAATTATGCTACTGCGAAGAGAGAAAAAAAATAAAAAAAAAGTGTGGGAAGAATCCAGAGAAAGAAATATTTTGGGGAATATTAAAAAGGCAGAATATATTTCCCCAAAGGAATAATGGAGAAGATCTTTTAAAAGGCAGAAACTTCTCCCCCCACCCCCAGCCAGACAACTCAGCAGAAACCAGCTTTTAGAAATGAAGATGTAATAATACATTCAGGAAGGTTGGAGCCAGGAAGCTAGAAATTAGGAAGACAAAGACACCTAAAATCTACATACCTCCACCCAAATTCTAAGGACAGGAAACATAATAGAATTAACCCACCAATACCAAAAGGGCACACTCAGACTCAGATCAAAGTACATGACACAGGAAATACAAAGCCTCAAAGTAGGAACAGGAAACAACCTCAAGAGCCCCAGAAGGTATAAAAGCCCATCACTGCATGTGATCACTTTTTCCAGAGCCATTTTTCTGTCTGGCTCTCCTCTTCAATAAACTACAACCTTCTTTCTAAAGTAGTCTCCATGTTGTTTATTCCCGGCTTGGACTGGACCCTGATGAAGATTTTTCTTTCAACAATAGAAACTGGAGAGGAAAGCTATCTAGTTAGGAAAATGAGAAACCTGACTGATGGTCAGTTAAGCCAATCTACCCTGGTCATATGCTGCTCATATATACTGAAGGGGAATGAATTTAGTGGGGAAGGAAAATATTCAATTAGCTGTACAGTATGGATAATCCTTGACTTACAACCATTGGTTTAGCAACTGTTCAAAGTTGAAACAGCATTGAAAAAAAGAGACTCACAACTTGGCTTCACACTGATGACCATTGCAGCATCCCTATGGTCACTTGATGAAAATTTGAGTGCTTGGCAATGGGCATGTAATTTACAATGGTTGCAGTTTCCTGGGCTCAGGTTTGTTATCTTTGTTATCTTTCTAGACAGCTTTTGACAAGCTAACTCAATGGGGGAAACCACTTCTCCTTAACAACCGTTTTGCAACTGCAGTGCAAAGTGAAAAAAAAAAAAAGCTTATAAAATCTTTTTTTTTTTGCTTAGCAACTTAGCAATTTGCTCAGCAGTGGAAATTCTGGTCCCAATCATTGTTGCAAGTCAAGGACTACCTGTATTGTATAAAAGGTCCTATGGAAGAAAGAAAATAAAGCCCTCGCAAAATGCATAAGCACTAGTAAGATGGTGGGCGTATCTGTATCTATAGCTACAGCTACTATATATCTAAAGCCATATTTCTAACTTCTATATCTACATACATAATGCCATCTTTTGAAAATACAATGCATTTTAAAAAATGAAAACAATATATGCGCTCAAAGTCTGCAGTACAAACTTTTCAAAGTTATCGTGATCTTTGTGTTACACAAAATACAACATAAGCTGACTTTCCTGTAAAGTAAGGCTCAAGGTAGCAAAAGGGTTCTCATTTAAATAGAAAATTATGCAATGGTTATTTGGCCAGGGATTGTAGATGGATGATACGGAAAGGAAAATATTATTTTATGATTTCCTGAACACAAATAAATTTTTAACCAGCTCATCTGTTGGTGAGTATTTCACCTACCCTTGGTGAATGATCAGTCAGGAATAGTGTTCCAATGAAGGAGGGTAAATCAATTCTTTCTTTCTTTCTTTCTTTCTTTCTTTCTTTCTTTCTTTCTTTCTTTCTTTCTTTCTTTCTTTCTTTCTTTCTTTTCTTTTCTTTTCTTTCATTCTCCTGCCTTTATTATTTTCACAAATAACTCAAGATGGTGAGCATATCCAACACACCTCCTATTTTTCCCACAATAACAACCCTGTGAGGTGGGTTAGCTGAAAGAGAGTAATTGGCTCATAGTCATCCAGCTGGTGGGATTTGAACTCATGGTTTCCTATTTTCTAGCTTAGTGCCTTAATCACTAGAACAAACTGGCTCTCATTTATTCATTTAATTCATTTAGACAACAGATGTTGTGTAGCAGTGGCAGCATCCTTCCATTCTCCTATCTCTTAGAGATTTCATTTCTTAGAGGACAGAGCTGTACATACCAGTCAGTCTACCCTACGTTACTTAAACTGGACAAAGTCTTCAGGGACTGTTTAAATTTAGAAACTGAACATCTGCAACAAATTCACTCTACCTTTCTCACCCACAAGACCATTCCTTTAAACAAAGAAACATCTGGATCTGCCAAATTAGTATCTCTCTGAATCCATGCCTTGACTATGCTAAATATTGGCATGCCGGATCTGCATTGCAAAAATCTAGAGGCCCACTAGACTGCAGAAATGAGCTGGAATTTTCTGTATATCTTTGCTGCCATCTAAGGAACTATATGGATTTTCTGAAGTCCAGATATGGTAGGCCTACTAAATAAGTACCATATATACTCGAGTATAAGCCGAGTTTTTCAGCCCATTTTTTGAGCTGAAAAATGCCCCCCTAGGCTTATACTCGAGTCAATATTTTTCCCCAGTTCTTTGTGGACTTACAATATCCGAGCACCATTTAAAGAGACACCGAAGGAAGACGGTGCCGAACTGCGCGCCTTTCCCCCTTGGCGGGGTGGTCTTTTGCAGTCTTTTGCTCGGATATTGTAAGTCCACAGCAGCGCGGGCGGCAGCAGCAGCGGCGGCGGCAATGAGCTGGGCGGCTGCAGCGGCAGCGGCGGCAATGAGCCCCCCCAGGCACTGCCACTGGGCGCCCTGCCCGCCGCCCCCGCCCAACTCACCGATGCGGATGACATGGGGCATCCCGCGGCAGGCGTGCAGCCAGAGGAGTCCGAAGCAGGGCGGCGGCGGCGGGGCAGGAGCGGGCCAGCAGCGGGTGCGGGGCGAGGCAGCCAGTCAGCATCCTGGGCGGGCGTGCCCAGCTCAGGCTCCGGCTGGACCTCCGGCGAAGATGGGGCGCCCGGCGGCTGGGCGCGGCGGCGGCGAGGGCGCATCCGACTCGGGGATGGCTGCGCCCGACGCAGCGGGGAGCATGGTACTGGCTCCAGCGCGGGAGGCGGAGAGGACGGAGCGACGAGCGCCGCCGCCGCCCCGCCTGCCCTGCCACGCCCGGCGCGCCTGCTCCGTCCGCAGTGCCGCAGGCCCCCGCGCTGCCGATCTCCCGGGCCGGCGAGGCTGCGCAGAGCCGCTCCCGGTCGCGCAGGGCCGCTCAGCGGGCGAGGCGGAGGAAGGCGGCCGCCTGGTGGGGGAGGCTCGGCCGAAAGGTGCCGGGGCTGGAGCCGCAGAGCGAGGCACGCCTCCCGCCCGGGAAGTCCGGCCCCTTCATCCCCCAAGGCCGGCGCGCCAAGAAGAGGGCCGGCGTGGGGCACAAAGTACGGTACTTTGCACATGCTCAACGGCCGCCGCGATCTCTGCTCGAGTCTTCCCCGGCCCTCTCGCGGGCGGCAGATCCGGGCGGCGGCGGCAATGAGCTGGGCGGCGGCGGCAATGAGCTGGGCGGCGGCGGCATTTGGCTGGCGGTCCCCCAACCCCCGTAAGTGTATGGCAAGCCCTGTGGGGCTTGACAGCCCCGCTTTCAGATTGAGGAAGCTCGAAGCAAAAATAAAAATAAAAAGTCGAACCTTTTTTTTTAAAAAAAAAAAAATCGGGGGTGATGGGCGATTTGGGAGGAGGAATTGCTGGGACATGTAAACGCGAGACAACAGCGTTGAAAAATGCCCCCTCGGCTTATGCTCGAGTCACTATTTTTTCCCAGTTCTTTGTGGGAAAATAGGTCCCTCGGCTTATAGTCGGGTCGACTTATACTCGAGTATATACGGGTACTATAAATAGTACCTGGAAGATAATAAATTGATCTGCTTGATTTTCCTTCTTTGAAAACTATTCAATACCCTTCTAAAGCCCACTGTGTGGTGAACCTGCTTAGTCTCCTTCATCTTCCATATTTTGATACAGGTAGTCCTCAACCCTCACAACCACAAATGAACCCAACATTTCCACTGCTAAACAAGACAGTTGTTAAGTGAATTTTGCTCCATTTTACGATCTTGCTTCCCATAGTTTTTAAGTAAATCACCGCAGTTGTTAGTAACATGACTGTTAAGTGAAGCTGGCTTCTCCATTGACTTTGCTTGTCTAAAGATTGCAAAAGGTGATCACATGATTCCAGAACACCCTGCAACCGTCATAAATATGAGTCAGTTGTGAAGCATCTGGATTTTGATCATGTGACCATGGAGATGCTGCAATGGTCATAAGTGTGAAAAACAGTCATAAATCACTTTTTCCAGTGCTGTTGTAACTTCAAACAGTCACTAAACCAACTGTAGTAAGTCAAGGAGTTGTAGAGATCAAGAAACAACCTGTAAGTATAATTAGACTTTGTAAAAAAAAATGTTGTAATACTTAAGATCCTGGAGCAAAATGATGGAATACAAGTTCAGATCCTTTTTCTGCTCTAGAAACTTTCTGAGTTTGGGTCAGTCACAAGTTAAGTTGCCTAATCGGTACCCTTTGCCCCAGTTATCCAAAAGATGCTTTGGACCTGTTCTGCCTTTTAACAGTCGCACTATACATGCTGATTCATTGTTAAAGTCCCACATACAAGTTTCTTCAGTATGTACTTAAACACTGTTTTTTCACTGAAACCTATCCTCAGTTATTGCTAGTTTACTCTGCCATTTCCCACCTATTGTTATTTTTCCAACTGAGAAATATATATACATGCTGTTCATGTCTTCGTTGTTATTCCCTCAAAACTTGTTATGGTTTTAAAGCATGTTTACATACTTACTTACTTATGGAAGGAGGAAGGAAGGAAGGAAGGAAGGAAGGAAGGAAGGAAGGAAGGAAGGAAAAAATGTCAAGATGTTGACCACAATTGTGTAATTAAAGCCCCATTACTTTTCTATCTGTGCCATGACACTTGTAAAAAAGGATTGGGCCTCAACTGTATAGTCAGACACCCTCTTGACCTTTTTAACTTCCCTGCAGACGCCTCTGCTAAGTTTTAGTTCTTGTTTTTCTTTTCCTGTTCAGTTTCAGATGATACTTCATTCCTCTCTGCTGGAATTTTTTAACCATTGCATTGAAATGAGAATTAGAGTCAATTTACTGTTGTTGTTTTTCATTTCATTTCTTTAAATATTTCCATGTCAAGGCCACTTGACTCCACCTAATATAGGAGGCAGCAGTCTTCCTTGTGTGCTAGACTGTAGATGTAAATATTTCTAGATTCTTAAAAAGAAAAAGAAAAAAAAAGGAAAGGCAATCTGCCATCTAGAAGTGAAACTTTGGGGCCTGCATTTAGGCTGAGGTTTAATAAGTCTCATGAATTACATGAGTAGCAGCTGCATATTTACCTCAGATATCTGTAAAAAAAGGTGTCTAGCAGCCTGCCCTAGCTTGTAGTATTGGAAGACAGGCAGCCCAACCCCTCTTGCTTCTCCCATTTCATATTCATCAAGCTAAAGTTTGCCTAAAAGCTGAATTCTAGCTCATGTGCATCTATTGTTCCTCTCTGCTTCCAGAAACATTGCCAATAATACAGTATTCTTTTGCTTCTCTTCTCTTTTTCTGCTAGCATTCCCAGGACTCCACTTCCTGTGTGTGGAGCGAAGCTTCCAAATCCATTATCTCTCTCCCTCTCTTGATAATAGTGAATCACTTTTGCAGTTCCTGGGGAAAGCTGCTGACATGGTATGCTATTATCTCTTTTGTTCTTCCCTCCTCCCTCCATCCTCCCTAAGGGGGGAAAACATCTGTGCATCCATCATTGAGTGAATGAGTAGTTCTGTTTCACTGGCCCTTCGGACCTTGCCTTCCGGCTTGACCATCCCAGTCAGAACAATCAGATACCCAGAACAGATGCATAATACTGACTGACTGGTTTGCAGGATTGCGAAAGTCAAGTTTACTTATCAGATCTCTCTTCCCATAATCTATTAAAAGCCTTAGTTGGTCTACCTCAAATAATATCAGTTAAACAAGAGTCTAACTCCCCAAAGTGAAGGCACAATTCATTTTACAGAGTTCGTATTCTGCAGTAATCCCTACATGCTTTTTGTTAAACTTCTAGTGAAAACTCAACTCTCTTCCTTCTTTCTGTACATTTTACATCTGGTAAACAGTTGGATTGAAATTTTGATAGGTAAGAGTTTGTCTGTAGTTTTGCATTTAGCAATATAATGTTTGCTGAAAAGTATATGTAACTTTTCAAATAGGTTTTTTATTCCTGCTAATCTTCAAATCGGATTTCTTATATATTTTCATAAAAAAATAATTTAAGGCATTGCTAAATAGTGCAACTTTTTATTGTTAGTCGTGCAGTTTTAACTTCTAGTTAATGCAATAGATTTACAGGGACTAGGAAACTGTTTTGCAGTTTGCATAAAACTACTTACTCTAAGAGGGATTACTATAATGGGTATACTTTAATGTAGCCTTGCCAATCTTCTACTTTGAATCAATACATAATTGAGCTTCACAAACCCAACATTAAACTGGATTTGCAGAGGACTGTGATGAATGCAAATTACAGGCATGAATTTGAACTTCAGCTGAACGAGAGGAGAAAGAATTCAGTACTGGGGGCAAAATTTAGAGTAATATTCTTTGATAGTATCAGCATTAAATAAGTTAAGTCCAATTTTATTGTATGGTAATAACTGAGTGAACACAAAGAGAACTCAGTTTTCAAAAGTTCATCAAAGTTCATTGAAGGTCACTTTTGTTTTCAAGAAATAGGATTTGTACTTTAGACATGTATAATCAGTACATAAACCTGCTTAATTGTTTGTAACATACAAGTCAGCAGGCAGAAGATTATCAAAAGAAAAACTTAACCCTCTGAAAATCTTATTTCCAACTGTATATACTCACCCAAATCAATAGCTTTGTTTTTAATTATCCTGAGATGGAAACAGGCCTAATTGCAGTGTATACCCTAAAATAAACTATTATTGTTTGGGGAGAAAAGAAAAAATCCAGAACCACTTTCACTAAAACCTAAGAAAATCTTGATCTTATCAGCATGTTTAATATGGCCTGATCTACTCTGAACTGTTGCCACATCCCTTGTGATCTTCCCTATCCAACAATTGTTAAAACATTGTTGACTTTGGAAAAAGTGCAGAGTAGAACAACTAAGATGATTAAGGGCCTGGAGACAAAAACATATGAAGAACAGTAGCAGCAATTGGGTATGGCTAGTCTACAGAAAAAAAGGACTAGGGGTGACATGATAGCAGTATTCTGGCATTTAAGGGGCTGCCACAAAGAAGAGGGGGTCAACTTATTTTCCAAAGCACCAGAAGGTAGGACAAGAAACAATGGTTGGAAGCTGATCAAAGAGAGAAGCAACCTGGAATTAAGGAGAAATTTCCTAACAGTGAGAACAATTAACCAGCAGAATGGCTTGCCTTCAGAAGTTGTGGGTGCTCCACCATTGGAGGTTTTTAAGAAGAGACTGGACAGCCACTATAACATTGTCTAAAATGGTATAGGTTCTCTTGCTTGAGCAGGGGGCTGGACTAGAAGACCTCCAAGGTTCCTTCCAGCTCTATTCTGATTCTGATTCCTAATGCAATCATTCATGTGGAATCCATAGCTATGTTCTGAGCAGAAGGTATTGATGCAGTCTTTCTGTAAAGGGAAAATCCTTGACATTTAATGATCTTGCAGGATAATCAGAGTTCTATGCCAATCTCTTCTTGGGCTGCATCCATATTGCAATAGGCCTAATATTTTAGCAAGAGCTGTTTTGTTTTGTTTTTACAAAAAATATGTACAACTTTTATGCAAGGTTTATTTTCTGATCCCAAAATGGGGTTGAAACAAACCATTCATAAAGGAAGAAGAACTAAAAACCAAAGTTGACAGATTTGTCTGTCCCTACTTGATATTTGGATGTTAAATTACTGTTTCACGAGACAGCTGCCTTTAGGATGTGATTCAGAAAACATGTATCCAAAAACCCACACCATTAGTTCTGCATGCCCATGGGGTTTAGGAGTTATGTTTCTCCAACTTCACAAAACACTTTTAAAACAGAGAGAGACAGAGAGAGAGCAGGAGAGCATCTGCTACCCCTAAACCCCGCTGCTGAAAAACTTGGAAACATCTAAAGTAGTTCGTTGGCTCTTAGCCACAGTGGAATTTTATTTTATTTTTTTATTTTTTTAAAAAAGACAGTAAATATGAAATTCATGTGCTCTTATACGTGGATATTCCACATGCATGTGAGACTGTGCTTATGGTCTAATAGAAATTAATGATAGCATTATTTTACAATCTTTTGTAAATTCTTGCCATCTTTATATTTTTGCTTTATATCTTTTATTTAGAGGACTTTAAAAAAATAGATGAAGTCTGCTGAACAGTTAAATACATTGGCAGTCCCAGGAACAATAATTTGTTTGGCATAACTCTCCTTTCTGAGGCTGCTAAATACCATTTGTTCTGAAAAGTGTTCACATATGTTAGAAATGATAGTCCTCTGTTATTCAGATTACAATGGGAAGGATCTTACCTGTTAGCCCCTCAATGTTGATGAACATCTCATTTTTAAGAATGCAAATTAATCTTGCAGGATCCAATCTGAGCTGGTCACATTCTGGACAGAGAGAAGTTCCCTGATGACGGGCTCCAGCGCAAACCCCAAAACTTGGAAGAATAAATCTTTGGTCCCAATGACCAACTCAGATTGGATTCTGCAACATTATCCTGGGACACACGTATTTGCCTTCATTAGCAAATTAGTCTCTTTATGAAACCACTGCTGATTTTTTTTAAAAAGGAGAAAGTTTTGTAATCAGTAGCTGATGTTCTACAAAAGGCACCCAATTGTGTGAATGCAATAAATTAAATGTTGCTCCTGTGGAATCTGGCTACCCTCTCCTCTTCCTCTGCCTAAAGAGAAGGAGAGGGGGGACATGATAGCAGTCTTCCAATATCTCAGGGGCTGCCACAAAGAAGAGGGAGTCAAGCTATTCTCCAAAGCGCCTGAAGGCAGGACAGGAAGCAACGGGTGGAAACTAATCAAGGAGAGAAGCAACCTAGAACTAAGGAGAAACTTCCTGACAGTTAGAACAATTAACCAGTGGAACAACCTGCCTCCAGAAGCAGTGAATGCTCCAACACTGGAAGTTTTTAAGAAGAAATTGGACAGCCATTTGTCCGAAATGGTACAGGGTTTCCTGCCTGAACAGGAGGTTGGACTAGTTGACCTCCAAGGTCCCTTCCAACTTTATCATTATTATTATTATTATTATTATTATTATTATTATTATTATTATTATTATTATTATTATTATTATTATTATTATTATTATTATTATTATTATTATTATTATTATTATTATTATTATTATTATTATTATTATTATTATTCTTGGCATTTCCCATGCTTCTTTTCAAGGGAGACAAGTTTCTGGCAAGAACACCTAAAGAGATTGAGATTTGGGGACATTGGTTTGCAGTGATTCCATTGGCCAATATATCTGTAAGGATATATTGGCCAGGTGGCCCCTGATATGTTGGATACCATAAGGTATATTCCCTTAGCTTCAGCTGCTGTGCATGTTGTGGTCCTACCGGCAGCAATAGGACATGGTTACTCGTGCTCTAATCACTACTGCTTGGACTATAGACATGTGCTTTACAGGGGCTTCCTTTATCGATCACTCATCAACCTCAACAGATCTAGCGCCCGCTGTAATCATTGGCCTTCATTATTGGGAACATATGAATCCAAGATTGAGGGCCTTGCAAATTAAACTCAAATAGAATAGAATAGAATAGAATAGAATAGAATAGAATAGAATAGAATAGAATAGAATAGAATAGACAATACGGAATAGAATAGAATAGAATAGAATAGAATAGAATAGACAATACGGAATAGAATAGAATAGAATAGACAATACGGAATAGAATAGAATAGAATAGAATAGAATAGAATAGAATAGAATAGAATAGAATAGAATAGAATAGAATAGAATAGAATAGACAATACGGAATAGAATAGAATAGACAATACGGAATAGAATAGAATAGAATAGAATAGAATAGAATAGAATAGAATAGAATAGAATAGAGCTGGAAGGGACCTTGGAGGTCTTCTAGTCCATTAGTTACAAACTGATTTATGGGCAGAGTTGAAGGCTCTGTTGTTGACCTACAAAGCATTTTATGGCTCAGCCCCAGGGTATATTTTCCAACCAGTGTCATCCCAACTGTTACGACATCTAGGGAGAAGTTACTTATAGTTGCATATTTCTAAAGATGATTCTTGGGGGTAAAGCTAGAAGATGCTGTATTTCTATGGCAGCACCATTTCTTTGGAACAACCACACAATGGAGGTCTAGCAGGTTCCTCTTAGGTTTATTGTCACATTTATTTGTTTTTGAATGTCTTGGTCTGGGTGCTACGCTATTACTGTTATTTTTGTGGCTATGATCGGTTTTAATCCCTTTATGGATGTTTTGAATTTTTTTTTGTTCTTCTTACACTATGGAAATCACAGAGAATGATTTGATTGTGGTGCAATCTTTAAATAAATAAAAACATACATTAAATAAAATAAGGAAGTCCCAAAGGTGCTTTGAAAAAAGCAACTGGTTTTTGTTTTTGTTTTTCTTTGAATGTTTTGCTTCTCATTCAAGAACCTTCTTCAGTTCTGACTGAATGGTGTGGAACAGAAGGATTTATAGGAAGAAGGAAGTTTCTTGCATTTTTTACATTTCACTTCTTAGGATTCTAGACGTTTCGAAACAATTTGGCTAAAAGTATTATTCCTGAGACCATTAAAATTGACTCACTGCAGACACATACCCAATGGGAGTTTATGAATTTACTTTAGTAATATCTGCAGGAATAATTCTCCAGCACTAGCTAAATTACATTCCTGTATATTTCCATTTAAACCATCTGCCAATCTTAATACTTATTCCTGAGGGAGGAAACTTTCCAGAGCTGTTTTTCATTTAATTTACAAGGACATCCTGTTTAGGTACTTATCAAAAGAACAGAAGAAATTATGCCAAATACCACAGGCTCAGAAAACTTAATGGGTTAGGCTGAAGTAGCAACGTACATTTTAAATGAGTTGCAACATCTCAGATTTCTTGTTTATTATATCCCAAACCCTCCCCTCCTCTTCCCTTCCCTCGTTCAATTTCATTGAGATGACAGTATTGCAAATGTGTTTGTTTTTGTTCCAACAAACGCCAGACCCAACCATTGCCAAGCATGTACTTGCCTGTTCATATAACACTCTTGGCAGCTAAATCTAAACTGTATTGATCAGGGATAAAACACAGATCTTCAGTTCCTTAATCTAAGCATTGAATTGAAGCCAACTCATTAGCTTTGAACACTCCTCAAAGGGGTTACTTATTGGGTTACTCTGGGTTACTCTGAGGTGCATTCCACTGTCTTTACCTGGAGATAGAGAAAGAAAATATGTTTCCTGATTCTGTCTGGTAGCATAATCCACTTCAGAACTTAGGATAATTGTGGTTCCAAAACTGACTTGAAAACCACATTTAACCTGGAAATCCTGACAATAAGAATGATTACCCAATAATCAGCTTGCCTCCTGGATTTATGTGTGCTCCATCGCTGGAGATTTTCAAGAAAAGATTGGACACCCAGATATCTGGGATGGTATAAGAACTCCTGGCTTGGACAGCAGGTTGGACAAGAAGCCCTCCAAGGTCCCTTCCAACCTTATAATTCTATGATTGTTCAGTGGATATTTAACATTGGCTCCACTGGTACTTTCTTCTCGGGAGAAGAAACAGCATGCATTGTTTGAAAATAATTAGAGAGATCCACAAACACTTTCAGACAGCCTGCTGATCTTCCCACTCTGATATCGCTACTGGCTGCATCCTACTCATTATTTTCAAACCAAAGCCACAGTGCTGAGCTTCTTAGCCTTGAAATAAAGAACAGAATTGTTCTACCCCATTTCTATTTGAAAGAACATTGATCTTCCGCCATGCTCAACTCTAGGAACAAATAATCTGATACTTTCATATCCCTTGGGATACAACTTCCATCACTCCTACCAAAGCAGTAGTGACAGATTATGAGAATACTTGTAGAAGACATGGCTGTGATTGCCAGATAGCTTGTCTCCACCAATTTCAATGGACTTGTGTCTCCTTCTGGGTTGGAAAAGCACAATAAGTTGTTATCTAGATTTTAACAAAATAACAAAATTGGAAGGGAACAATTAAACTTATTAATTGGAGGTCTTCAATTAACTTGTAGTGCTTAATTAATTTTGGACATCATCAAGTCCAACCTCACACTCAAGTAGGAGACCCTATACGAGGCATGTCAAACTCGCAACGTCACGTGATGTCATGCGACGTCACATGATGTCACGTGACATATCGGAGCTTTTTCTCCATTGCCGGCAATGGGGTGGGTGCGGTTTTGGGATGATGCGTCTGGCCCGCGGGCCGGCAGTTTGACACCCCTGCCCTATACCATTCCAGAGGCTCTCCAGTCTCTTCTTAAAAGCCTCCAGTGATGTAGCACACCCAACTTCTGAAGGCAAGCTGTTCCACTGGTTAATTGTTCTCACTGTTAGGAAATTTCTCCTTAATTCCAGGTTGCTTCTCTCCTTCATTAGTTTCCATCCATTGCTTCTTGTCCTGCCTTCAGGTGCTAAGTTGATCCCCTCTTCTTTATGATAGCTCCTCAAATATTGGAACATGCTAATATGTTACCCCTAGTCCTTCTTTTCACTAGAGTAGACAAACCCAATTCCTGCAACCATTCTGCATATGTTTTAGTCCCCAGTCCCCTAAACATCTTTGTTGCTCTTTTCTGTACTCTTTCCAGAGTCTCAACATCTTTTTATAATATGGTGACCAAAACTGAATGTAGTATTTAAGTGTGGTCTAACTAAGGCTTCATAAAACAGTACCAATATTTCATGGGATCTTGATTCTATCCCTAGGATTGTGCTGGCTTTTTTGACTGCAACCGCATACTGTTGGCTCAAAATCCTCTAACAGTTACTGCTAGTGAGCCAGGTTTCATATAATCTGTACCTGTACATTTGGTTTTTGTCGTCTAAGTGTAAAACTGTACTGTTCTCTACATTGAATTTCATTTTGTTAGATAAGGCCCAGTGTTCAAATCTGTTGAGATCTATCTGGATCTTGAGCCTGTCTTCTGGGGGTGTTGGCTGTTCCTGCCAGTTTAGTGTTGTCTAGAAATTTGATGAGTTCCCCTTCTATTCTCTGTTGTGCAATATGTAGGAACATGAAGCATTAACTTCTGCTGTGCTGGGTATCTTAGTCTGCTTTGCTCCCCCTATATACGTTTCTTCTCTGCTTTTCCCTGTTAGAACTATTAAACCCCTAAGAATGACACTATAATTATGAATGCATTCCGAAGCATTCTGAAGCTTGTGCCTGTCAATAGAGCCTTTGTGCCACTTGGGAGAAACCAGATGTTTGTCATGGATGGCAGCTGTTGTGCAATGTCCAGCTCACAGCTGATAGACTGGCAGTGTGACATGGAGCTTTGGAGGTGGTGGGGTGAGGTAGGTGAAGCACCATCCAGAGCTTGGGAAATGTTCTGGGGCTGAATGCTTTAAACTCTGACTGTAATTAATTGGCTACATGGAAGATTATGAGAAAGAGCAGACTAGAGATAGGACAACTGGAACCACTTTTCAGAAGTCATTAGACATTAGTTATTTTTTCCCCTCTCCACAGAGAGAGAACTGCACATTTTATGAATGGTCTTTCTTTCTTGGATTGAGCATAGGGAGACCCATGCCAAAAAATACCCAGTTCCTGAAAATGTCACAACAAACATCCCTATTACATTTATGGAAGTATATGAGTATGTTATGAAGTACTTTCATTATATATTCTTTCATATGGAAAAACTTTAAGTTAGAGCCAAATCAAAAGCGTGTTCTCTTTTGGCGAGTAAGTAAATTATAACCTAAACTAAACAGCTGTTTCATAAATGCATTCTATCCATTTCTACCTTCTCTTTTGCTGTAAATGTTTCTCTTTTCTAGCAGTCCAAATAGGTGCCTTGGCATTTAGAATAAGCGGAAACCTCTCTCAACCGGGAGAAGGGCGGGGTATAAATTTAATAAAATCAAAATCAATCAAATCAAATCAAATAAATAATCTACTAACAGATTTTTCCATTGCTGTATTAGTAATTAAAAATGGTTTAATCGATGTTTCTTTTTGGAAATGTAAATCTCACTACTTAATTTCCTGAAACTTAAAGAAAAGAATTATTCAGGGAAAGAAAGAGAAGAGGGAGAGGGAGAAGAAAGAAAGAAAGAAAGAAAGAAAGAAAGAAAGAAAGAAAGAAAGAAAGAAAGAAAGAAAGAAAGAAAGAAATCTGATAATAGGGAAAATACCGTACGTGGTTACTGTCAAAAATTTAAACATCTGAATTCCTCCCTATCTTAGCCCTTATTCATAGTTTTCCCCAAATGTGTGGAAGGGGGCAATGTAACACCTGTGATCGCACATTTTTTAAAAAAAAACAACCATAAACTTTATTACAATTCTGAATACAAAGTAAAATGAACAAGAATGAATATTTTGAATAAAGAAAAGAGAAAAGAATGAAATAAACAGAAGAGCAAGGATTAATTCATTCAGCATAAAGAAGTCTCTCCAGTTTCAACGGTTGTCTGACTTTGCCAGAGAGAATTTAAACTTTTAAAAACTTTGTTTTAAAAGTTTGGTTTCACGGAATTTGGAATACGCGCATGAGCTCCTTACTCAATCCCAGTGCATAATTTTTCCAGAGAAAGACCAGTGCTTGCTGAATTTCATTTTGGATACACTTTACCTTGCCAAAGACCCGCTGCAGAAAAATCCTGATATTGATTTCCAGTAGGATTTGTGAGGGAATTCTTCTTAATCTCTACATCCCAGCATGTATTAGGGCTGGGCAAATCATTCAAGCAAGTGTTTAGCTGGGAAAAAAATCTCCTGAATCTTCTCAAAGCTGCAAATCAATCACAGTTACTCAGAGGCTTAGCCTGGATGCCACAGGTGTTTTTTCCAGATATTCCTTCTTTTGCACAGAAGATAGTACACTGGGAGGAAGCCCAAAGACCTCAGCATGGACCTAAAGCACCTCAGGAGCCTCCAAGTGGATCCAGATTTGCTTCTTCTTGACAAATGATTTGCATATCCATTTTTCACAAGTTCGTTGACAGTTAATACTCTAAGTATTATAAGAGCCAAGCAACCATTACTTCATCCTAAAATGTTCTTAAGCACTTACTACATCTATAATATTGCAGGGACCCATTGAGTTAATAGCCACATGCTTACTCAAACACACAATTCTGATCTATATTAGCAATGTTTTGTTATTGAAAGCAAGCATGCTTATTTATCTCTCAAAATGTTATGCTTTATGATTTTTTTAAAAAAGATAATAATAATAATTGCACTTCTCCTCTGTGTGCACAGGGCAATGTTTTCACTTGCCTGACTTTTCTTTTGTAATTTTTGCATCCTGAAGTCAAATGTAGTTAAGACTTTATTTGACATTTTTGAAGCTGTAGGGGAAAAAAATAACTAAACTATAATACTGACCTCTCCCCAGGAAAGTGGATCAGATACCTACCAATGCACATATTGCATCTATTTTTAATAATATTATTTTAGCTCAAGATGTACGTAGAGAGCACTCATTTGAAGATTCATGATTAAGAAATAAGCAAAAAAAGCAACGTAAGGATCAGAAAATTAACTCACTAGCAATGACTGTAATTTAATACTAACCAAGTCATCTCCTGTGGAAAGGGTGGCAAACAAATTTAATACATAAATAAATTCTGCAATTTCCAACTCCTATCTTCCCAATCACAGGGGCTTCCTGTCACCTCCCAGTAAATCCTAAAGATCCTAAAGATGTTCCATAGCTTTCCATGCTATAAGAGGCCTGGTGGTGCAGTGGTTAGAATGCAGTATTGCAGACTAACTCCCTGCTCACGCCAAGACTTCGAATCTGAACGGATCAGGGTTGACTCAGCCTTCCACCCTTCTAAGGTCAGTAAAATGAGGACCCAGATTATTGGGGGCAATATGCTGACTCTGTAAACCCCTTAGAGAGGGCTGTAAAGCACTGTGAAGCAGTATATATGTCTAAGTGCTATTGCTATTGCTGGAATGTACACATCGAAGCCTTGTTTATATCATTAAGAAATTTCTAATTTAATAATCCCAAACCCATTATTAATTCAAAGTTAAACAGTATGCACATATTATACATGCACGTGCAATTACTTTAAAATGTGGCTTGAGTTAACTACATAATGGTCCCAAAACCCTGTAGGTTATTTTTTTCTTCTAAAAGCTCTATTTGTAGGAAGGCTTTTTTTTTCAATAATCTCACATATCCATTTTAAATGTTTGCAGATTTCCTGTTTCCATTAATTCTTCCCAGAGGAAGAAAAATGGAAAAAAATCTAGATAATAAATCCAGTCCAAACATTTGGAAAGAATTCCTCATATGTTGTGTGCAAGCACACACTCAGGTTATCTTGACCTTTCAACCAATACAAGGTGACCTAATACTTATTAATGTAACAGAAAGAATGTATCTTGATCAACTGAAAATTTGCCTTTTATTTAAAAAAAGGCAATGAAAATGAGTTAGGTTGGATGGAGTATTATGTATAAAGTAAGAATTAAAACCTAGGTTGAATATATTGAAGTCCTTCCTTCCTTCCTTCCTTCCTTCCTTCCTTCCTTCCTTCCTCCACATCTTGCTATCAAAATGTAATTTTTCATCTGACACAGAAAATAATTATCGAGTACATTGATATTCATTATATTTTAGGCATTTTATGTCAGTTGACATAAATTGTAAATCAATTCTTTATATCCTAATCTATTATATTTTTAAGAATGTAGACCATTTAAAAACCGTGTAATTATTTGCTAGCAAAATGCTGTATTTATTCATACTGTATAAGAATAAAATAAAATAATGCATATATGATAATAATAATAATAATAATAATAATAATAATAATAATAATAATAATAATAATAATAATAATAATAATAATAATAATTTAATTTATACCCCGCCCTTCTCCTCACCGGACAAAATATATAATCTGATACATAGGAAATCAGTATTGATTGTATAGAATACATATCAACATTTCACCATACATCTAAGAAGAAATGGTTTGTTTATTTATGAAATTTGCCTCAAATTGTTCATTACAACTGAAATTCCCTATTGCCTATTCTTTTTTTTCCTCTTCTTCCTTGCTCCTTGAATGTGCCAGTATTTTGGAGATACCCTGAGAGAGTTCAGATATTCCTAAACTGACTGTTTTATTTTTTTTTATTATTATTATTATTTAAACCATCTCTAATTTCTTTTGTTTTACAGAATACATTTAACAATAGTATTGGGGCCTTTTGGCCTTTGTTCCACTTTTCATTTTTTTATTGTTTTTAGAATAATAAAAAAGTCATCTGAAGACAGGTCAAATGGACCATAGCTTCCCAGTAAGTAAATAATAAATAGCATTACCAAGAACACCCCTGGATATGAGCCAGGATATTTCTTTAACTTATCCTTCAAAGTTTTATTCACATGGTTTATTGTGCCATCAGCTTACAAAAGTAAGGCTTTAGCCTCCAGATCCACATATCCCTATCTCAATGAAAGGTTTTATTTTATTAAATCATCAGCAATTTTCTTTGCTGATGAAAACTAGTCATAGGAGGGGAGTTGGCTTAATAAGATTGGAACAGGATTTACAATATATAACAGAATAACAGAGTTGGAAGAGACCTTGGTGGTCTTCTAGTTCAACCCCCTGCACAAGCAAGAGACCCTACACCATTTCAGACAATGGCTGTCAAATCTCTTCTTAAAAACCTCCAGTGATGGAGTACCCATAACTTCTGGAAACAAGCTGTTCCACTGATTAATTGTTCTCACTGTCACGAAATTTCTCCTTAGTTCTAGGTTGGATTTCTCCTTCATTAGTTTCCATCTATTACTTCTTTTCCTGGCTTCAGGTGCTTCAGAAAATAAATCAAGCCCATCTTCTCTGTGACAGTCTATCAAGTACTTCAATGCTATCATGTCACCCCTAATCCTTCTTTTCATTAGACAACATACCAAATTCCTACAACTGTTCTTCATATGTTTTAACCTCCTATATTAATACCCTTGATGGTTTTAGAGAGCATACCTAAGATATCTAATAAAGTTGTTTGAAGTTGGCCCATATTTGATAAAAGAACTTGATCTCTCTATAAGGACTGGCTGGAAAATGGGAAAATGGGAAAACCACTGGAAAATAGACTCCCTATTCTTCTCAGAAACAACTAGCTGTTACAAGTGTTTTCCAGTCAGTGAATGGATGAGTTTTTATCCTACATAAGAATTTATTTTCAGTATTAGCTCAGTTTCCAGTAAGGCTATATTTTGGGGGAATTCTTAGGGCTCCCTAGTAAATCTAGAAGGATGAGGAAAATGCTCCAAAATTCTCCCTTCTATTTTAGAGGTTTTAATCTGAGGCTCACGGTAAGCCTGACTATCTCTGAGACTTTCTTTAACTAGTTTCCAGTAGAAATAAAAATCTGATCCCATCAGAGCATCCTGTGACACTTTCCCTTCTAGGATGTTCCCTACGATTGTTGTATTCGGATTGAGTCTTTGTAAGGCTTGACTTCTCCCTCTTTTCGAACACTAACATAACATCAACATCCATTATATATCAGCTAATCACCCATTTCCCGTTGCCTTTTGCTGAGCCTTTAATCTCCTTTCTTAAGGTTATTTTAAGGTCTGCTGCATTAAGTTTTTCAGGAAGTCGTTTTTATAATATCTGCATACACTATGCATTTTTCTATATTTTGTGCCTCCAGAGATTTCTCTGTCCCTTCAAAGATTTTGAAGGCAAGCTGTATTCTCCTTTCCCAGTTCCTTTCTTTTTACTTGTTTGGGGACTTCTAGCAAATCTAATTTTCTTTGAGTCTTCATCTATTGCTCCTCCTTTCCTGATAAAAAAGTAAAGGTTTCCCTGTCCAGTCACATCTGACTCTAGGGCATGGTGCTCCTCTCTGTTTCATGGCCAAGGGAGACAGTGTTGTATGAAGACATTTTCCATGATCATGTGGACAGCATGTTTATATGCCAAAGGTGCATGGAAAGCTGTGACCTTCCCACCAAAGTGGTACCTATTAATCTACTCGCATTTGCATGCTTTCAAACTACTAAGTATGTGACAGTTCTCAGTTAAAGGCATTGTTTGTTTTCTTGAATCTGGATGATACTCCTAGATCCAGAAGTCCTTCTTCAAGATTTTATAGATATTCTCTAAACCACTGATGTCATGCAACCAAATTATATGATGCCTATGTAATGTTGCATAATCCCATTAACAGGAAGATAGCCCAGCCTCCACTATTTGAGCTATAGAGCAACATTACAAAATTGTAATATTGTAACATTATGATAACAAGGATTCTATATCTTCTCCTTCTATACGTTCAGATAATTAAAATCTTCAGATCCCAGCTTTTCTATCCCCATATGAAGGAGGGAAGGATAGTTGGAGTGGATTGATGAAAGGATAGTAGGAGTGGATTGGTTTACCTTTAAAACGACCACCAAATCCTTAAAGACCTGTATACAGTTATACAATTGTTTTTAGTTCTGTATGTGTTAGAAAAGTACATGGTACCAAAACAATAAGAGGCTTTTTATTATGATATATTTGCAGGTATTTTCCAAATGATAAGACACACAGAATTCAAATTTGAAATATATAGGACAAATTCAATCAAAATAAAATCTTCTAAGACTTTTGATACTAGAGTGTTAAGCATATTGTAAGTTGTATTAAGTCATAGTAGAATATCTCAGATCATTTCCACATTACATTTCTACTTTCCAATCCTTCACAAACACTTTTGTACCTTCTAAAAATGAAGAGAATATAATTAACCAAAGAAGATTTCTTCCAGCTGCCCAGATAGAGGATATAAAGAGTATCAACCAATGTGTTCTATGCCAAGCCACTGCCACTACTTGAATAACTAAAAAGTCCAAAGAAATAAAATAAATTGTTCTTCTCTACCATTTCAATACACATGGGATGCATTTCTCTGGTTCTCTGCAAAATAATCTAAGTGATTACTATGAAGATGCTTCCTAGAGGCACATCCATTACTTTGCCTCTATTCCAAAATTCATTGTGAGCAGTGAAAATAAAATAACAGCTTGAACAGATATAAAATAGTTGAAATATCTTTCTGGCTAGGTTAGAAAGCAGCAGAGCACAGCAGCAGAACATTGATCAAATGCAGAATGAAAGCAACACATGACACAAAGCTTCCTTCACTCTGCTTAGTTGCTAAGCAATGTGACAACAAAACTCCTGTTTAGGTCAGTCTTCCAGAGAATCCCTGACAATATATTAATAGTACCGCAGTGGTTAGAATGCAATATTGCAGGCAAACTCTGCCCACAGCCAGGAGTTCGATCCTGACTAGCTCAAGGTTGACTCAGCTGTCCATCCTTCCGAGGTCGGTAAAATGAAGACCCTGATTATTGGGGCAATATGCTTACTCTGTAAATCAGTTAGAGAAGGCTGTAAAGCACTATGGTATATAAGTCTAAGTGCTATTGCTTGCTATTGATAATTAAAATATTTCCAGAATTTCCAGAATTGCTGATATATTCTACTATATAATTGTTTGGAGATAACTCAAAATTTCAGGAGTTCCAAACACATAATTCAAAATCACTAATACAATTACAGTTGGCAATAAAATTCATTTTCCTTTTACTCTGGTATCTCTATTGTTTTCTTTAAGGAACTAAGCAAAAACAAGCCTGTTAGGTTTTACTAAGAGTCATTTTTAAGAAGCAGACATTTGGGATAATATAAGTATTAAGAGGCTAAACATAATGATAGGCTTTGTAAAACTAGAGTTGATCGCAAAAATAAAAATGGAAGGTAGTGGCTTTGTTTTCTTGGATTTAAAAATACAATAGCTGGAGATGGATAGCATGTGGAAGAAGTAGAATGATTAAGACAAAGGAGGAGATAAATTTGCAAACTTAGACAAGATTATAAAGGAAAGGAGATTTCTATGGCATTATTGTAAATGTCAGAATACTTAAAACAATGATTACAATTATTCATTAGAAAAGAGGACTTTGGACCACTAAGCAACAGACCAGTTCTGTTTTTCTTTAACCCAGGTAAGACGCTTCTGATTTGGGGTTTTCATGAGCTGTAAGCCATAATCATCTTACTTATGACACATCACGGCTTGAACTATCTTGCTTTGCATGTAATGATGCAAATGTCGTATTCCTCTTGTCAAGCCGCTCCTGAACAATAAACAACATCAGAAGCGTCTTACCTGGGCTAAAGAAAAACAGAACTGGTCTGTTGCTTAGTGGTCCAAAGTCCTCTTTTCTAATGAAAGCAACTTTTGCATCTCATTTGGGAACCAAGGACCCAGAGTCTGGAGGAAGAATGGAGAGGCACACACTGCCAAAAGCACCAAAACCTGGTTCAGTGACCGTGGGATTACTGTGCTCGATTGACCAGCAAACTCGCCTGACCTGAACCCCATAGAGAATATATGGGGCATTGCCAAGAGAAAGATGAGAGACATGAGACTGAACAATGCAGAAGAGCTGAAGGCCACTATTGAAGCATCCTGGTCTTCCATAACACCTCAGCAGTGCCACAGGCTGATAGCTTCCATGCTATGCCGCATTGAGGCAGTAATTGCTGCAAAAGGGGCCCAAACCAAGTACTGAGTACATATGCATGCTTATACTTTTCAGAGGTCCGATATTGTTCTATGTACAATCCTTGTTTTATTGATTGCATGTAATATTCTAATTTTCTGAGATTGTGGATTTGGGGTTTTCATGAGCTGTAAGCCATAATCATCACAGTTATGA
>NW_015386389.1:720184-739023 GCF_001527695.2 Protobothrops mucrosquamatus
GGAACTTTTGCACGATATTCTAATTTTTCGAGTTTCACCTGTATATACTAAGAGTATCATGACCTGCAATAAAAATCAGCAACCAAGATTCAAGACTCACTGCTCTCTTAAAATAATGAACAGCAAGCAGAAATTCATATATTTGGGGCACATCATGTGTTTGGAGCACAAAAAAAACCTACTATACCTGGCAATATTAAGGGATGGGGGGAAATTGAAGGAAGCCAATATATAATGTAAATGGATACAATCAAATTGTCTTTGGAAAAGCCATGAGTTATAACTGAAGACAGAGGAAGGGAGCAAACATTTGTTTGAACACAACAGAAGTTTAAAATGATTGAAGTCATGTTGCCTAAATAAATCATTCTAGTCATAATATTTTTTTAAAAAAAATGAAATATGAAATTCTTACTCTAGAACAGATTTGCTCTAGTAATGAACTAAAAAGTCGATCCTTTTAGTTAAGACTCTAGAAAGAGTATAGAGAAGAGCAACAAAGATGATCAGGGGACTGGAGACTAAAACATATAAGGAACGGTTGCTGGAATTGGATACTGTATGTCTAGTTTAATGAAGAGAAGGACAAGGGATGACATGATAGCAGTGTTCCAATATCTCAGGGGCTGCCACAAAGAAGAGGGTGTCAAGCTATTTTCCAAGGCGCCTGAAGGCAGGACAAGAAGCAACGGGTGGAAACTGATCAAGGAGAGAAGCAACCTAGAACTAAGGAGAAACTTCCTGGCAGTTAGAACAATTAACCAGTGGAACAACCTGCCTCCAGAAGCGGTGAATGCTCCAACACTGGAAGTTTTTAAGAAGAGACTGGACAGCCATTTGTCCGAAATAGTATAGGGTTTCCTGCCTGAGCAGGGAGTTGGACTAGATGACCTCCAAGGTCCCTTCCAACATCATCATCATCATCATCATCATCATCATCATCATCATCATCATCATCATCATCATCATCATCATCGTCATCGTCGTCGTCGTCGTCGTCGTTGTTGTTGTTGTTGTTGTTGTTGTCCTATCTGTGAATATGTATAGAAGATCAAACAACATTTTCTCTTCAATTTCTTCTTATGCTACTGTGTATCTTGAAGGAAATTGCCATTTGTTGATAAGGTCTTTATCTGCACAACTATTTTCCTTGGATAAATATGAAAAGCCTCAAAGTCTGCTGTTGGATTTTATTTTGAGAATAAAAATAAATTTTATTTTATTTGGAGAATTTCTTTTTCTGTAGTTTTCTTCTCCGAGCTGAATTCAAAGAGCATCTCCGGAAACAGCGAAGCCCAGTCAAATTGTAAATACTGTCTATTTTTCAAATGATCCCATTGTTTTTCTTTGTTTTCATTCAACTCACCATAAAAATAATGTTACGCTACCTATTCACTTACACACATTCTGTACAAATATGTCGAGAGTTTACATATGAATATAATCAGCAACTGGTAACCTAACAATGAAAGGATATCTGAGTAATAAAGAAAAATAAAAGGAAATAAAGGATCAGCATTGCCAATTTTTTAAAATTTGTTTCAGTACCTATACAAGAAAAAAAGAAGGCTAACAAGGTCATGTTGAAAGGTAAGAAAACTAAGTGTCAGAAATCTATTTTCCAGGCCAAAGCAAAAGACCTTTGCTTTGCTTATAGCTCATTCTTCCTAGACTAAACTTCAGCAAATTGCTAGTGTGTTGATCAATTCTTTTTGAAATACACAGTTTCTATTAGAATATTGGTAAACACAATGAGAGAGGTAAAATAAGGTAAGCTTACAATTATATAACAGTGGAACTGATGCCCAGGTGTTTAAAGCTTTGATAAGTTAAAGCCAAGTTTAAAAGCATTAATGAATCACTTAGCAAACACGAAAGGAAATTTCACTTGACTCAAGTGGATCTGAAAACATATAAGGATTTCATTTTCACTCAGATACAGAGGCTCATTTAGAAATCTGCCTGTTTATGTTTGCATGTGTAATTGATAAGTACCCATTCAGCACTGTAGGAAGGAGAGAAGTGTGGGCTGTATGTAGCTCCATTTTCAATGTTTACAGGGCTTTGACAGCATTTCCCCTGAACTAGAAATGCATTTTTCTCCATGGATTGAGCCTGCATACTCTCTCCACACTTGAGCAAAAGTATGTGCACATTTATTACATGGAAATTTTCCAAGAGCCCAGATAAAGCCATGGCTATAATCATGTAAAGATAAAATCCTGACATCCATAAGGCACTGCATACTCAAATGGATATTGAAAATGCATTTTATACATTAAAAAATACTGTATAACAATCCTATCTCCATTCATAGGAGAGAGAATTCAGGGGAGGCATCTTCCCAGAATTCCTCACTGGGCCAAATAGAGTCACAGAGGCATTGTTGGAAATAAAAATGGCCCTGGGGACTTGTGTTTCCTTTTGCAGAATCCCAGACTTGCAGTTTGAAACCATTTTTAAAAAGAAAGAAAGGCCGGAAAACTTGTGCCTAAGGCATATAGTTTTTTTTAAAACTAAGAACAGAAGATGCTGGCGTGTGTTTTACCTCTGTAAATATGATTGTGACGTGAGACTGGTTTTTTTTTCTCTCTCAATCTTCCATGTTATTTTATTCCTGTCCATAAAATTATTTCGTAATTGGCCAAAGTTCTTAAGTGGACATGAAAGACAATTAAAGGACAGACTTTAAGGTACCAGTTGTGGATGTGCAGGACAAATGAACATAACAATTATCCATGGCCATCCAATTAATGGGTAAGAGTTGGACACTGAAGACTAGGTGTTCATGGTGAACAATTAGCACAGCATTTTGCTGGTAAGGTCATCACTCTGCCTGAACTCAACTTGAACAGGGACTAGTGTGATGATGGGATTCATTTGATTGTGTTATATTATAACCCTATTACCTTAAAGGAAGTAGACAAGGTGCTCTCTAGGGTACCTTTGGATACTTGTCAGCTGGAAACCTGCTTCTTCTGGCTCTTTTAGGCAGCCAGAAGGAAGATGATTCTCTAGATCTGGAAGGCTATTAATTCAGAATTGCTCTTCAGTTGTGCTGGTCCAATGGAGATAATTCGGATTCAGCCTTATTTGGTTATATGAGCTATCTGGTGATTCTTAAGAAATGTTGATAACGTTGCACAAAAGAGGACTATATTTGTTTACTTGATGCCAAACTTTTGTAATAATTACTCCTAAATATCTAACTATTTAAAGAGACATTAGGCTGTTTCCATGATTCCGTACTAGTGAAAAATATGGATCATTAATTACAGCAAGAAAAATGCACTTTGAGTATCAGTAAAAAATAAATAAATCTCTGAATACTAAAGCTGTCTGATAATGAAATCAGTTAGGGAGTAGTGCTAGAAGGATGTTACAGAATGCCAGCTGAAATTAAAATGTCCTGAAATCATGTGGTACTCTAAACTAATTAACACAATTATTGCTGTATATACTTTCTATAAGCAAATTCCCACTCTCATGAATTGTGCATGTAAGTGAAGGGTAAAGGGGTTCCTGCATGTTTTAC
Organism: Protobothrops mucrosquamatus; assembly: GCF_001527695.2. Classification (NCBI taxonomy): domain Eukaryota; kingdom Metazoa; phylum Chordata; class Lepidosauria; order Squamata; family Viperidae; genus Protobothrops; species Protobothrops mucrosquamatus. The sequence goes on from NW_015386389.1 coordinate 723,720, forward strand.
CCCGCTAGTCATAGCCAACTTTAGGGGGCAATGCTCATCATCAATGGTTGTCAGATTTTATTTTATTTTCAGGCTTGTTTCTAAGGCAGGGTAGAAGGAGAACTGCTTCTTCCTCCACTGGGTGGAACTAGAAATAGCAATAGGACTTAGACTTATATACCACTCCATAGTGCTTTACTGCACTCTCCAAGGGGTTTACAGAGTCAGCATATTGCCCCCAACAATCTGGGTACTCATTTTATTGATCTCAGAAGGATGAAAGGCTGACTCAACCTAGAGCTGGTCAGAATTAAACTCCAGACTGTGGGCAGAGTTTGCCTGCAATACTACATTCTAACCACTGCACCACTATGGCTCCTTATCATAGTTCATGGTTGCCTTATCAGGATAGGAAAGCTTTTGTTTTCCACCCTGCTTGAGACATGTAAATTAAAATCAAATTATATATGCAAAACTATACAATGAATCAGAATAGGCTGAGCAAAATAATGTGTTTTGAGGAGTAAGCTAACAGCAACCATAGATTAACTAGAGTGCTTACATAGTGAGTGCTCCAGATTCATGGGAAATAAACATGATTTTAGTAGGCTTGGGGTATAGAATCAGTTCAGCATGAGTCAGAGTAGTCAAAGCAAAATAGAGCAAGCCAAAAAAGTATAGAGAATATATATTAGAATGGCCCTTATTCATACTTGCATTCCATCCTCTCTTCCACTTTTGAAATCCTGGACTCTACAATTTTCAGAATATTCCTATGCATTAAAAATGACAGTTCTGAATAATGCAGCTAAATATATGGAGAAAAGGGAACATGTGCCATTTTGGGTGCTGTTCTCTGCTGGGAATGAATTTTTCACGGCAACTAAGAAACAATTCCCGTGCTCCAATGGATTTTCTTGTCCCCACTCCTATGCTTGTCTAGGACTGCAGTGAAGAGTTAAAACTTGGAATAAGCTCCTCAAGACATGCAACATGCAAGAACCCCTAGGGATATTTCTTCTTAATGATTGATAGATGAACTGATGAAAGGATTAATATTCCCATTGGAAGTCAGCGTACAAAACCTTTCCAAGGTTGCGTAAGCTTTTTGAAAGACAGGGATACATTGATTTTTGTTCAAAAAGGCATGTACTTTGAAAGAAGGGATTGTTTGAACAATGCCAGATATATCCTACAGTACAAAACAAATATTTGCCCAAGGTGTTGAGCAAGCAACGAGCCACTCAGATACAATTCATTTATACATTTTATCTTGTAAAGAGCTTTCCTCTGAGTGACTGCATTAATGTAGTATTGAGGCTATGCTCATTCTTGAAGTAGACAATTTCCAGTCACTGTGTGCGTGACTATAGAAAAAAGAACTATTAACAAGAACCCCTTAGGCCTGGAATTCAAAGAATTTTGCAAAGATGTTTGTTGCATACCCAGGCCATTTCCTCACAACAACAGCAATTTCCCCACATTTGTATCTTGTAGGAATGTATAAAGTGGTATGTATATACATTTATTATGTATGCACATATAGATATATCCACTCACAAATGCATAACAAGCCCATTCAAAAGCATTATTGGCTCCAATACAAATATGTGAAGCAGTAAGATTGTACAAAATTGCAGTGATGTGATTTAATTACAAGGCAATGTGATTGTATCATTCAGCTGAACTTGGCTTGTGACATTTTCACTTTCTGTATTGGAGCTATTACGCTGTTTCTCTGTGGCTGCTTTTCCATTGCTCCTTCCATCTTCTATATGTGAGCTCTGCAGGAACCCAGAGGCATTCTTGATTTCCTAGTTCTACTTAAATCTGTGAGATATCAGTTCTGGACTTTGAAAATCCCCAGATCTTTGAGGGTTATAGACCTTCTGACTCTGGAAAGAATGCAGAGGAGAGCAACAAAGATGATTAAGGCGCTGGAGGCTAAAACATATGAAGAAAGATTGCAGGAATTGGGTATGTCTAGTCTAGTAAAAAGAAGGATTAAGGATGACATGATCGCAGTGCTCCAATAGTTGAGGACCTGCCATAAAGAAGAGGGGGGTCAACCTATTTACCAAAGCACCAGAAGGCAGGACAAGAAGCAATGGATGGAAACTAATCAAGGAGAGAAGCAACCTAGAATTAAGGAGAAATTTCCTAACACTGAGAACAATTAACCAGTGGAATGGTTTGCCTTCAGAAGTTGTGGCTGCTCCATCACAAGAGGCTTTTAAGAAGAGATTGGACAGCCAGTCTGAAATGGTATAAGCCAGTGGTGGGATTCAATCGGTTCGCACCGGTGTTTGGAGAACCAGCTGAATCCATGCTGCTTCTGGAAGTCTGTTCTAGGCCTCGGAGGCCTGGAGGAGGTTTCCCAAGCCTAGAACACCCCACTAGAAGTGCATGGATATCACTTCTGGAAGTCCATTCTAGGCCTGGTGGAGGCCTCCCAAGCCTAGAACGGCCTGTCGGAAATGCATTGATGTCACTTCCGGAAGTCCGTTCTAGGCCACAGAGGCCTGGAGCAGGCCTCCCGGGCTTAGAACAGCCCACAGGAAGTACATGGATGTCACTTCTGAAAGTCCATTCTAGGCCTTGGAGGCCCAGGCCTGTATCCATGCAGAGAACTGGATGTTCAGCTATTTGATTCTCACCACTGGTATAAGTTCTCCTGCTTGAGCAGAGGGGTTGGACTAGAAGACCTCCAAGATTCCTTCCAACTCTGTTATTACCTACAGTATACAATTGTCTATCACATGCTTTGTCATGAATGCCAATACCAAAGTACAGTATATTAATACTTACAGTACAAGCATTTTTCATGCATTCCCAAAATGTGGTGGTTGATTGGCTCTAGGAGGGGGACAAGTGGCAAAATAATCTTGAGCACATTAAATGCATTAAATATGACATGAATATTTTTTTCTCTAATACAGCCTCCCATTTCTTTACCTATCTTACAATGATGCTGATCTCTTGCACACCTTTTGGCACTGCGTTTTGAGAGATTAAACTCTTGACCTCACATCTGTTGTGAGCAAATTGTATCGACTACATTCTATTCTCCACAACGTAATAGTCCCAATTTTATTTCCTTTAACAAGCAATATTCATAAACATACTCTTTCTATTCTGCATCTTCAGATTCCAACTTTTGCATCCATAGCATGCCATAGAGAAAAAGACTGCCTGCATGCATGATTTTGACCAGGAATAGACACATCAGGCCATCTGAATATCTTATTCAAGGCCTTTATTTCTAGCACTTGGTGCTAATTTCATTGGGTGCTCATTTTAGATGTACATTTCTTGACAGCCCCTTAATCATCAATACTAAAAGACAGAGGGTACCCATCATTTCAGTATCTTTATTGTCAATTCTAAGTTGCTGGATCTGCTGTCATTAGTTTATTCTTATGAATCTTTTTCATATCTTTTCATTGTATTTTGTTTTCCTTCTGTTATTCTAAAATCTATACCCAAAGCTTTGACCAGGATAGATTTCCGTGTAATCCAGAAGACTATTTGTCACCTCACCAGGAAGAAAGGAAATCCAACTTCACTGAGTATAAGATTTTCCATTGATTAGTTCTTAAGCTTACTTCGGCTCATTTTTTTTTCTTGGATTCATTACCTTTAAAATCAGCACAAGGATTCTTCAACTCAAAGACAGTCAATAGTTTCTTCAAATATCATTCCCTGGGCTCTAAGTGCTAATCCCAATTGAAATAATCCAGAAAATACACCTATTGTTACATAATTTGCCTGCTTGTGAAGATACCATGAGGCAATGAAGTTCAACAGATACTCTATTAGTTCTCTATTTGTATTCTACCAGTACTATCCTCTTAGTATTCCATTTGTACACTGCCCAGAGTTCCTGTATGGGGGAAATGGGCAGTTTCTAAATGTGATACATACATGCATATATACACACATAAGTTACAAAGATGTTCACCAGGATGGCACTCGGTTTTATAACCCTGCACTCAAATTAAAACTGAGAGATTTCTCATCTAGAGAAAAAAATGCTCTAGGTTTGAGGCAATATGGCTGATGAAGATTCTCAGTCATCCAAGTAGAGTTGTCTGGAAGTTTAGTCATGGCAACTGGACTTTTTTTTGTTTACTTATTTGTTTGGTTTCAAATGTTTCAAATGCTGCTTATCCAAATAGCTTCTTCAGTTTATGGGGTCTGCCTAACAAACTTGCTCAGATGGAAGAAGCTACGTGGCTAAGCAGCAAAATATTTCAAATCAAAAAGAAAAGAAGTCAGGTTGCCATGACCCAACTTCCAGATGAGGTGTTGAGAGCTGTCAGAGTTTTTCTGGAATCAATGATACTTATGTCATCAAAACTGGGCTAGAGAGCAATTAGGCAAGGGGCGTCAAACTGCCGGCCCATGGGCTGGATGCATCATAGAGAAACTGCGCCGGCAATGGCAAAAAAGTCATGATATCTCACGACACATCACATGACGTTGTGAGTTTGACATCCCTGAATTAGGCCATCTGCCTACACTTTAGAAAAATGCCTGGTAAGTTTATTCTAGTGGTTAGGCCTTTAGTTTGATCTTTGCCATCTTGCCTGTTCAACATATGAAATATTCTTTAAGAACCCCAATTCTGATTTCATCATAAATCCTTTGGTCCTTCCTTTTAAGTGGTGAATGAGGGTTATGAAGACTATGAAAGAGGCATGAATTTTTGATTGAAGTTTATACTTGTTCAGTATGGATGCCTGATGTTATGATTGGGCCCATATGAACCCACAATGTAATTTTCTTTTAAAGGACATACATAAGGGAATAAAACACATTGAGTGCAGCTTCTGAGTACACATTACCTTCTCAATTAGCGGCATTAGTAAATATACATTAATGGAAAACTCAGCAAACTAGCCTTATGTCAACTACTACTGTTTACTACTACTTTTGGGAAGACTGTGAAAAGAAGAGCATCTTAAGGGCTGTTTAACCCATTAAGCAGAGGCAAAAGGGGAGATGGGTTCACATACTAAAACACACAACAAGCTGTAAAAGGCAGCAGCTCTCTACAACTTCTATGCTATGATGTATTCACCTGCAAAAAGGCAAGACAAGAAATGGATGGAGAAGAATCAAGGAGAGAAGCAACCTAGAACTAAGGAGAAATTTCCTAACAATGAAAACAATTAATCATTGGAACAGTTTGCCTTCAGAGGCTGTGGGTGCTCCAACACTGGAGGCTTTTAAGAAGAGATTGGACAGTCATTTGTCTGGAATGGTATAGGGTCTCCTGCTTGATCAGGGGGTTGGACTAGAAGACCTCCAAGGTCCCTTCCAACTCTGTTGTTCTGTTCTGTAATTTACCCTCCATAACATATTTTTATCTAGGTTTTATACGATTAAAATAGAAGCCAGGAGAAAATAACATCTATGGCAATACTGATTGTTAATATTTAGGAGGATTAGATATCAGTTATTGAAATGGATTTCAAAACTGTTTAGGTCTTCTTAAAAATCGGCACTGCTTTTTGTAAGCTATCAAAAATGTGAAGATGAGCATCCAATTCACAACTCAGAGAATTGTTCAAACTGCCATGGCTTCTCCCCAAATACATTCCTACAGAAAAGCTGAAGAATTGTGGCTATGTAATACATGAAATGTTCATTTAGGTGGGAACACCAGTCAACCTTGAGTAATCATTAAAATGATTAACTTTTAGAGTTGTGAGAAAACCAGGAAATCCCAGAGCTGTAGAGTATCTGAGAAGTTAAAAAAAAAATATTCCAGATGCAGGCATTGGCAAACTATTACTGCATCCTCCCAAAAAATAAAAACAGTACAACTGTGCTCAAACCATCACTAGGAGTTAAGTTGTGTTTACTGTATGAAATAGTTCCAAATTATATGCTCCTCAAAATTAATTTTTCTACTGAGGATGAGGACAATTGTTACAAGAATTTTACAGCAGAGCTTAACTGAAATGTCTCTTTTTTACCCCCTTTTTAAGCGTGTTTGTTTTGGATTCCTCCCCCAGCAATTGTTGGTGAAATTTCAGCTTGGTGAAATTGAAAAAGTTTGAACTGGGGGCTGGGATTGAAAAGGATGAGTAATTTCGTTCAGTGATGTGTCCTTTTAATTGCAACCTCCCAGCCCCCTTACCTCTGGCTGTAACACCCTTAGACCTTTATTTGATTTTCAACAGTCTCACAGTCTTTCATGTTGTCACAACCTTTTACAAAAAAAAAAAAAAAAAAAGAGGAGACCTACACGGTCTTCCCACTGAACTAGTCTTTCCTGCTGTTTTACACTGCAGCTGCTATTTGCTGGTGGTCTCATTTGCACTTCTCCATGTCCCTCTTCCCAATTCTGAAACCCAAGGAGGAGGGGAAATTAAAGGGTTTTCAATGAAATACATGTGCGTGTATTTGAAATGTGTATTGCTTCCATTTAAAAATGTGTGAAAGTGGTTGATCTTAAAATGAAAACAGTAAACACAATTGTGAAAATAGATACTACAACATTATCTAAACTATCCAAAACAATATGATAAAACGGTAACACAGAGCATGAAAGCTGCAGTAAACATGTTTTTAAAAAATACAATGGTTTTAACACATTATTAAATGGGCTACATATTGCAAATGCTTTTGCTCGGAACTGAAAAGCAAAAGGATGCTACACTGGGGAGGACAGATTCTTTCATTAGGGGGGGCATTTCAAAGGAATGGGGGCCATCCCTGGAAAAATGCTTCAGATAACCATCTGCTGCACCCTACTTGGCAGAGAAAATAGATCCATCCCTCTGGGGGTGATCTTAGGTGCAAAAATTAGAAAGAGGTATTCTTTCAAACACTATGGTTCCAAGCTATGGAAGATTTTATAGGTTAAGGCAGGCACTTTAAACGGGAACTAAAAGTAAATATAGAACAATTGTAGTCAGTTTTCTGCATCAATTGACACTTCCAGATTAAGTAGAATTTCCTATGACATTTCATCGTAGAAACAAACCACAAAGTGCTTATTATGAACCTTGTCTCACAGACTAATACACTGAGACCAGAAGGGAATAGCAGTTAGAAAATAAATATAATGGTTGGCACTTGAATAAAAATTGATCAAGGATGAAGTTTGCTTGTTTGGTGATTCACAGATCATTGTTCATTTAGGTAATGCTAAACAGCAGAAAGGGAGGCTCTGTGGCTACCATAACAAGATGATACAGACCACATCTTATTAATTGACATGTTGGTCCAGTCAAATTTGATTTGATATCCCATCATGAATTCCAAACCTAAATTATTTCCAGAATAGAATTGGCACTTCCCTGTACGCATCCCTTCACCAAAACCACACATTCCCAGCTAGGTCAACATAACATGTTTAAGTTGAGAACACTTATCTTGAACACAAGTTTCTATTCAGGTCCCTTCTGAAATGTTTCCAGACTTGTACAACACTCACGGGGGGGGGGGGGGGGGGGACTAAGAGGACAACCACACACTTCCGCTTTTTTAAAAAAAAAACCCTAGAATATTGTATTCTATACCCTCCAATTATTTAGTTGTTGTTGTTTTTTGGCACCAATTCACATGTGTGCAGATGACTTCCATGGAGGCCTGAGCATTGCTAGAAGCATTAAGAATAATCTAAATTTAGGCCCAAGTTCAAGTATTACAGATATTAAACCAATCTGTTTTTCTCTCCTACCTAACGTATCCTATAAATCAGTTTTCATTTGCATCATCTGTTGCCAATTAACTTGCATGGAGTCTTATCTCTTTGGTCTCTGGGAATTCACTTCTGAGAAAAGGCTTATGTCTATTTTGATTCTGATTATAGGCTCCCACAGCACTTCACATATTTCAGTGTACCTGCCTCGAAACTGCCACACTGATGTTGGTTTCTGGGTGGGAGAAATCTCTCTAATCTTGGGTGGTCTCGTTCTTTACCCTGGTTTGATTAAGTGTTTTTTCTCAACAGGTGACTCCTTTTAAATTGTTTTCTTATGGCAACCCATTTATTCTATAGCTTTTGTTTAGCAAGACTGCTTTTCAAAGTTAACAACTGTGTGTGACAACATGCTGAGTGCAGATGGCAAAAGACACATTTTAAGAATGTCAGTATTATATAACTTATGCAGGAAGATATGGGTTTAATTTTGCAAATTAATTCTCGTGGAACATATCCGACTAGCTTTATTGACATGGGTATTGCAATGAACTCCCAATTGTTAACTATTATGTCATTTAAAATTTCTTAACATTAACATTTAATGTCAAGATCAACATGAAATGAGGCAGGGATAAATAATCATAAATAGAGCTAATCGCTATTATCTGTCTGGTAAAAATCCAGGCAATCATTAGAGGGCAGCAAAACTTTGCCTCCAGTTTATAGTCATCCAAATTTCTTCAGCCTAGATCTGAATTGATCATCACATCATAACTGGTCCATTGAATGAGTATTATTAAAATACAACTGTCTTCAAAACTGAGATTCAATGGCCAGGTTGGATGGTATAGTGATAATTTCATTAAGTCTTTGTTGTTGTTGTTAATTGCGAAGTCATGTCTGACCCATCGCGACCCCATGGACAACGTTCCTCCAGGCCTTCCTGTCCTCTACCATCTTCTGGAGTCCATTTAAGCTCACTCCTACTGCTTCAGTGACTCCATCCAGCCACTTCATTCTCTGTCGTCCCCTTCTTCTGTTGCCCTCAATCTTTCCCAGCATTAGGCTCTTCTCCAGTGAGTCCTTCCTCTTCTTGTTAGGTGGCCAAAGTATTTGAGTTTCAACTTCAGGATCTGGCCTTCTAAAGAGCAGTCGGGGTTGATCTCTTTTAGGACTGACCAGTTTGAACGCCTTGCAGTCCAAGGGACTTGCAGGAGTCTTCTCCAGCACCAGAGTTCAAAGGAAATCTACTATTGCCTTGTTGGATTATACCAAAATCTACTTTAAAACATGTGGACTCCAACTCCCAGAATTCCTCAGTCAATGTGGCTAGCTGGGAAACTCAAGACTGGCAACCTCTGATATAGATAATATATTTCCCAATATCAAAGTTACATAAAGTGTATCTTGAGATACCTTCCCTTAATGTGTCCTCCAGCTTTCCAACATGGTTTTTCTTCCCACCTGCTGTTTGAAAAACATAGGCATCTGTTCCTAATTACAATGAAGCCAAAATGACAAAACATGTGTTGGGATGTCATGTGACAAATGTCACTCTTTTCATCCTTATGTATCACATTGTCACACCCAAGGAGTCAAGGGTGATGTTTGTTACAAAGTCATAAAATGCTTTGTTCCTTGCGACCTCGTTTCCCCCTGTCTGGTCGGAGAGGAAGAGATAAAATCCATAACCGAGAACATCAGTAGTAATACCAGATTGGAGGAATCTTTACTCTTCTTTTAATTACTTGATATTTTCTACCTTTCCTGTATATTTCCTAATCGGTATAATTTTCAGATAACTCAATGTTATTTACCAATAGTTCCAGTCAAGAAGGGATTGACAAGGCAAGGTAAAGCAATAAAAACAAAATACCAATTTCCATGTTTACTGTTGCATTGAACAGGAAGAAGTTAACTATTTAGGATGCTTATAGGCCAGATGTTAATCGCAACCAGGCCTTTAGCACCTGTTGAATAACACTGCAATTGAATATCCCTGAATGTAATTTGAAGTCGTAAAGATTCTATTGCTTTCTTTTCTTTTCTTTTCTTTTCTTTTCTTTTCTTTTCTTTTCTTTTCTTTTCTTTCTTTCCTTTTTGGAGGGAAGGGTGTGTTAGACATGTAATCAGTTCCAAAGAACTGAGCTTTCTGTGTATTACATTCCATTCTTTCAGTTCCCCCCATCCCCAATGTCAATACCACTTAGAACAAATCTCAGGCATTCAAAATTTGCATGGCCTTCCAGCTGCACAAAGGATGTGCTGTTAAAAAAAAAGACCATAAAATGAGTTGGTGAGTATTAGCTAACCATTGGCAGGTGGATGTCCTGCCAGTAAACCTATCAAATTATGTACAATTTATGGCATCTGTTTGAAGTCCCAATGGATTCCTTCAAGTAATTAGGGTAAATCTGATGATGATCACATTGCCAGGTTTTCGTTTAGCTTACAATCAAGAAAGGCAGTGCTTTATATAATATTCAGCTCACTTTTTGTAAGTTCACTGCTTTTTCCTTTTTTTTTTTTTAAGCCAGGCTAATTCAGTGGGATGGAAGAAAACTTGCTTTAAAATTATTTCAGAGAAGAAGAAAATTTTGTATAGATTCTCACAGAAAACATATGATATCCTTACTCTTGCTTACTATGGAAGTTTTTAAGAAGAGACTGGACAGCCGTTTGTCTGAAATGGTGTAGGGTTCCTGCCTGGGCAGGGGGTTGGACTCGATGACCTCCAAGGTCCCTTCCAACGTTATTATTATTATTATTATTATTATTATTATTATTATTATTATTATTATTATTATTATTATTATTATTATTATTATTATTATTATTATTATTATTATTATTATCATGGTGACCAAAGTAGGCATGTGATTGTCTTTTCTTTCACTGAACAATAGATAACAACTTTGTTAGCATTCCATACTTCAATTAAATTCCAAAGCAGGAAAAAGAATCATCTCCCTGTTTATTTGTTTGTTTGTTTGTTTGTTTGTTTGTTTAAAAAACAATGGTATTCCTTCCTTGTGGCTCAATCAATCATCTTCTCTATTCCAATTTCTGTGGGCAAAAGAAAGTAGACCAAAATGCAACAGCATTCTTTTCTGTTGTTCAACTACAGTGCTTTGTCTTGGTGCAAAATACTCTAATTTAGACAGATGGCTGAAATGACCAATAGAGTCTCACAGTAAGGGAGGGAAAGAATATAGTATACTTCAAAACCAAATTAACAGTATAACAGAGTTGAAAGGGATCTTGGGAGTCTTCTATTCCAACCCCTGGTCAAGTAGGACACCCTACACAATTTCAGACAAATGGCTGTCCAGTCTCTTCTTAAAAACCTCCAATGATAAAGCACCCACCACTTCTGAAGGCAAGCTGTTCCACTGGTTAATTGTTCTCACTGTCAGAAAGTTTCTCCTTAGTTCTAGGTTGCTTCCCTTCTTGGTTAATTTCCATCCGTTGCTTCTTGTCCTGCCTTCTGGTGCTTTGGAAAACAGGTTGACCCCCTATTCTATTTTGTAGCAGCCCCTCAAATATTGGGACACTGCTAACATGTCACCCTGAATTTATAGTAAATTAGCTGGAGTGAGGAGAATATTAGTTTGAAAGCCCCAGGCACAGATTCCCAATATGATACCTAGTTTAGTCTGATTTATAGCTAGGATAACATTAATTTGATTGTGAAGCATGAATACCTGAGCTGGGTCGGCCTCCAAACTAAAATACACTTTCATGTTATCCATAAGATTATCATCTCACGAAATAAATAGTAAAAAGAATCAGATTACTCTGCATAAGGCTGTAAAGGCCCGGACTGGTCCAATAATGGAGACAGGAAGCTGAACCCAACAACAGACAAAACAAAAGAACGGGGAGAAACTGATGATCTCTTTCAGAAAATTCATTAAATGTCAAAAGTCTATTTTAATCCTAGTGACAAAAACTTTAAGAAAGTAAAGCATATAATAGTATTGGTTGGGCGTGTAGACTCCTAATTATGCAGTTGATTGATGTATAGTATGCCTGGTTCCCCACAGTCCTTATCAGCTCCTTCAAACTTACTTAAGTATACTTTCGCTGTTTCTCCTTCAACAATTAAAAAGGGCTCAACAAATGAGATTAATCCAGGGATTAATCTGGTTTGGGGAAAGGAAGTGTTCCTTAAAGTGATACAGGATGTGTTGCCATCAAATATGTTAATGGTGACCAATTTATATTATTTCCTGACAGCGAGAACAATTAATCAATGGAACGGTTTGCCTTCAGAAGTTGTGGGTGCTCCATCCCTGGAGGTTTTGAAGAAGAGATTGGACAATCAGTTGTCTGAACTGGTATAGGGTCTCCTGATTGAGCAAGGGGTTGGACTAGAAGACCTTCAAGGTTCTTTCCAACTCTGTTAGTTTGTTGTTCTGTTATTTTAAAAGAGGACTAAAAGGATGCACAGATACTAACTGCTGTCTTACTCAACTGAATGTGGCTTAATTTTGAAATTTCCCTAATGGTGTGTATTCATTACCCATTGATGGAATTGTCCCTATTTAAAATACTCAACATGTGATACATACAGTGCAGAATTTGGCCTAAGATTATAGTGAAAAGACAATGAGTAGTAATTTAGATGAACTGTATTTCATATTTTGTTTGGCAGTATCCTATGTCTGGTTCCACATGTTTTAAGTTTCATAACTAATTGTATGCTTCTCCACGGCCCATCCCTTTTAAGAAATAACTTTCTCATTTGTGAGGTTGTCCTGGGACATGAAGAACAGGAGTATGCAATCTTGCACACGGTCACACAAATGGGCTGGGGAAAATAAATTACTAATTCAGCAGATGGTGAACACTTGTACGGTTGCTTTTAAAAGCTTACTGCACAGGAAGCATTAAAACTGAGCTAGTTGAATCATACTTCTAGACAAATGAAACTACTGAGCTTTTGACTTTTGTAGCAAAGTAATATGACAATGCAATATGCTAGAGACTCAATGATATTCAGAAAACTATTCTTCTAAACAAAGGGTACTTCAACTATTCGAATAATAACCTGTAGATTAGGAACCTTTGGAATAATTTTAAAGGCTCAGAGACCGCTTGCATAAAAATCACCCCAAAACATGAAAACGTCACAATACAACTCACTTCTAACCTACAGAATCCACACATTTTATAATGTTTACAAAGCAGCAGGCCCGCAGTTAAATCATGACGTGTAAAAATATGAGTTCCAGCATAAAGTATAAAACACTGGGTTTTTTAAAATTACGATATCTCAGGGAATGCCATTTGAAAAAGGCTGTTGTAGATCTCTGCATTGTTGTTCTCTTCTAATCTGATATTAGATTATTATTTTTATTTAGTACCATTATTTGAGTTTTGCATTATGCTACATTAAGAACAACCTGTTTTCTGTAGTGGTTAAGGTGTTAGATTGGAATTGGGGTATGCAACCATCTCAGGTATCCGATGGTGGGAGTTGAAATCCACTTATCTTAAAGTTAAGGGACATGGCAGCCTAGCGGTTAAGATGCTGGGTTTGTTGACCAGAAAGTTGGCTGCTTGAGACCCAAGTACGATGTAACAGAGTTAACTCCCATTCTTGCCCCAGCTCCTGCCAACCTAGCAGTTGGAAAGCATACAAATGCAAGTAGATAAATAGGTACCACTCTGGTGGGAAGGTAACAGTGTTCTGTGCACCTCAGCATATAGATATATAGTCACATGACCATGGAAGTGTCTTCAGACAGCACTGGCTCCCTTGGCTAGGAAACAGAAATGAGCACCTAGAGCAGGAGTGTCAAACTGCCGGCCTGTGGGCCGGATGCATCATCTGGAAGCCGTGCCCACCCCATTGCCGGCAATGGCAAAACCGTCCTGCTATGTTGCGCGACGTCATGTGACATCGCAAGTTTAACATGCCTGACCTAGAGCCAGACATGGCCGGTCAGGGGAAACCTTTACCTTAAAATTGCCAAGATTTAGGAACATTGATCTGAGGGACTGCATCATTCAGAGGTGTCAAGTCAAATATGAAATGCAGGTGCATATTTCCATTCAGCTGTGGAGTTGACTGAGTGACTTTGGACCAATCACCATATCTTAGATAAGCCTGCCTCACCAAGTATTGTTGTGAAAATAGAATGATAGGAAAAGCAACTGTTGATCTTCAAAATGAATTAATATCTCTTTCTTTAAAACAAACAAAAATATCCAAAAATATCACTTGTTCAGACAGTTCCATGGGAAATGTAGTAATTAAAGAGCATCAAAGTAGACCCATGCAATAGGTAAAGGCTGAGTGTTAAACTGGGGTCATCTAACTATAACAGTGTTTATGTGTTGCTGAAGTTCAGCAATCCTGGCTTGTAAAAAGAATTCGTGGAAGAATTGAGTTTTGAAACACAATAGCTTCATCTGAAGCTCATCTCATGCTTTCAGCCACTTCGCTACATATGCCTTCAAAAGTTTTAAGATTAGTTTTGCATACAGAATTCTTTCCCTCAATCTAAACCATATGTTTCATAACAAAGCTTAAATTTCAAAAACATGTAGTTATTTCTGACCAAGTAGGTCATATGGCAAATGCCCCCCCCAAAAAAGACCCTAATTTTGTTTTGGCAATTATTGCATATTTGTGACAGTTTGGTAGATGTACAAAACTTACTACAGCTCAGGCCACAACTGAGTGAGGTGTTGATCCAAGCTGAAATACACATGTTTAATTTTCTTACATATTGCTGCAATTTGCAATGGAATAGAGGACAGCCAAGTCATGAAAAATGCATTGAGGAGTAAAAAAAAAGAAAGAATGGGGGGAAATTGGAAATGGACTCTTTCAATTTATTCAATGAAGTTTAATTATCTAAAGATTCATAAAGGATTATCATTGCATCCTGATGTATAAAGAACATTGCCAAATCACAACAATAATAATAACTGTCCAAAACGTAGTGAATGCTTGATGTTTTTTATACATTTTGTTTTGTTATGATACAGCTTTCCTTAAGATTTTCGTCTGTCTTGTCTTCACCTTTTAAAAATGAAATTGTTAATAACGGAGGGGTATAGTTCCTTAAAAACTGAACATATGGATGTGATTAACATTTGTTTGGCTATTGCAATTTATTAAGCTAAGTTACTGCAAGTTTTCTACTGCAAGAGGTTTTGTATTTCTACATTTATCTTATTCGCACGTAGTATCAGAATTTCATATTTCTACACAAAGAAAAGCAGAGTAATAAATCTATAAACCAGGGCCAAAAATACAGCAAAAGTTGTTTATATTGGGGTAAAAAATGAATGTCAATGGACTGAAAAAAGTCCACCTTGAAATATCAACTCTCTATTCAGTATGTTTATCTATGGAACTACTGTGTTGCAGCAAAATATCTCCAGCGGAAGTGCCAGCCAAAATCCCAACAGATAGGCAGAGTGAATAATGTTAATTTCTTTACTTGGGTTGACAGGCACAGTCTCCATACTGAGGTGTCACTAAGTGCAAGTTAGTGCTAACCTCCGATGTAATAAAATATTATAGAGTGACACAAACTTCTGCATATTTGACCAAGCAAAATAAAATGGGCTTCAAACACATTTTGTTTTTGTTTAATAATAATAATGATAAAGTTGGAAGGGACCTTGGAGGTCATCTAGTCCAAT
>NW_015386389.1:739123-754610 GCF_001527695.2 Protobothrops mucrosquamatus
CAGTGTTGGAGCATTCACCGCTTCTGGAGGCAGGTTGTTCCACTGGTTAATTGTTCTAACTGTCAGGAAGTTTCTCCTTAGTTCTAGGTTGCTTCTCTCCTTGATTAGTTTCCACCCGTTGCTTCTTGTCCTGCCTTCAGGCGCTTTGGAGAATAGCTTGACTCCCTCTTCTTTGGGGCAGCCCCTGAGATATTGGAAGGCTGCTATCATGTCCCCCGTCGTCTTTCTCTTCATTAAACTAGACATACCCAATTCCAGCAGCCTTTCCTTATATGTTTTAACCTCCAGTCCCCTAATCATCTTTGTTGCTCTTCTCTGTACTCTTTCTAGAGTCTCAGCATCTTTTTTACATCGTGGTGACCAAAACTGTATGCAGTATTCCAAGTGTGGCCTTACCAAGGCATTGTAAAGTGGTATTAATACTTCACGTGATCTTGATTTAGACATCATAGTGCTGATGTGATTAATAGCTAAAATAATCTGAAACTAATAATCCAAACTGCATACATACATTTGTATAGGTACAGAAAAATCCAAACCTCTTTTGCTTTCTTTTTCATCATTATGGACTGTCTTTCTTTCCCCCTTGCGTAAGAGGAAGATATTATTTCTGTTTTGGGGGCCCCTTTTTGAGGGGGAAAATTAGGGGTTTTGTTTTTTTTTGGGGGGGGGGGTTTGGGACTGTACATACATTACAATACTTTCAACAAAGCTACAACATTAACATACCTGATTTGCACAGTTGCATTTAGAAGGTTACAATCCAGATTTGGGGTTTTTTTGCTTCATCTAATTGACAAAACCTATAGAAGAATATGCCGTTTGATGAATTGATAGCACTCTACCTAAAATGTTTTAAAGGAGAAACAGAAGAATTAATAGAGGGTAAGATTTTGAGTCACTACTGATGGTTATATTCCTTGCACATAATTTTGACATCAGCACTGCTTAGTTATCCAGTTACAATGCTCCTATGACAGAAGCATTTCCTCCATGTGCAGTCTAGCATTTATTTCATGTATATCTGTTATTGATTCCATCTTGTGCTAAAAAACAAAACAAAACTGAAGAAATGCTCCATAGTTTATTTACTGTATATAAAAGAGCATTCATCCAAGAGTTGATGCATTTTTCATTTGCAGTTAAAAGAAGAGGAGAACAGATGGATAATTAGGTGAATGCCAGACTAAGTTAGATCACTTTTGTGGCTAATAAAATAGCTCACTTCTGTGGTTATTTTTTTTAACATCTGGATTTTAATTATGCTTTCAAAAAGACACAACATGCATATTATTGCACCCAACAAATGTGTCTCAAGGCATCAGTGATTCCAAAATGCAAAGTAAATCTGTTTCCTTTAATTGCGGCCTCAATAGTAAAAGAAACAGCTCATAAGTTATTGGTGCTTGCCAATTGCCAAAGGTTGACAGTGCCCCAAAATAGTTATTATTAGTCATTTATCACACTGGCTGGGAGGGCAAAAGGTTGAGACTCAACTGAATGGTTGCATTAATCAAGATTTTTTTTCCCTTAGCAATTTCATGATAGGTAATGGAATGAAAACTGAAACCTATCTTTCGGTTTGTATCTGCTACCTGATATTGTATCAAGTTTTTCATTACAAATCAACTCTGAAGCCTATGAAAGAACATTTACTTATAGAAACTGAAAGAGGTTTAAATAAATGTAAGTGTTCTCTAATAATAAAGATTTTTGGGGGGGAAACACCAGCCAATTGCTTTGATCCTTCTTTACCATAAGAACAAACTGGTACTTGCAGATGACACCAAACTGGTAGGAGTAGCTAACACCCCAAAAGACAGACTCAGGATCCAAAAAGACCTTGACAAACTTGAACAATGGGCCCTATCAAACAAAATGAGCTTCAATGGGGAGAAAAACAAAATCTTACACTTTAGGCAGGAAAAATCAAAGGTACAAGTACATATTAGGCAAGACCTGGCTTAAAAACAGTAACTGTGAGAGGGACCTTGGAGTCCTAGTAGACAATCACTTGACTATGAGCCAGCAATGTGCATTAGCAGCCAAAAAAGCTAATACAATCCTGGGTTGTATAAACAGAGCCATAGAATCAAGAACATGTGAAGTATTAGTACTGCTTTAAAAAAACCCTAGTAACATCACACCTGGAATAAACCAATTTTGGTCACCATATCACAAAAAAGATGTTGAGAGTCTGGAAAAAATTCAAATAGCAATTAAGATGATCAAAGGCCTGGAGACTAAAACATATGAAGGACTTGGGTCTGGCTAGTCTAAAGAAAAGAAGAAATAGGGGAGACATGATAGCAGTATTCCAGTATTTGAGGGGCTGCCACAAAGAAGAGGGGGTCACATTATTCACCAAAACACCAGAAGGCAGGACAAGAAACAATGGTTGGAAACTGATCAAAGAGAGAAGCAACCTGGAATTAAGGAGAAACTTCCTGACAGTGAGGATAATTAAGCAGTGGAACAGCTTGCCTTCAGAAATCATGGGTGCTCCATCACTGGAGATTTTTAAGAAGAGGCTAGACAGTCACTTGTCTGAGATGGTATAGGTTCTCCTGCTTGAGCAAGGGGCTGGACTAGAAGACCTCCAAGATCCCTTCTATTCTATTCTATTCTATTCTATTCTATTCTATTCTATTCTATTCTATTCTATTCTTTAAATAAATGTCAGCTTTTTAAACAAGATTTATAACACACTAAAGATATAACAGAAACTGTATGTCATATAAAAGGATGTGATAATAGTTTTCTGTTAGAGTAATTCAGTGAGCTAAGAACTTTATTTTTTAATTTCATTACTAAGCACAAATGTATACTTTCTAGAAAAAGATATGAGTCAAAATATAAAAAGAAGATATATTTATGCCATTTAAAATATACAGTCCCATTTAAAATATTATACATTATTAAATATTTTTCTATTTATATTTCAGAATAAGGAGTTCTTCATTGGAACTGAGATACGTCATTGGATTTAAGTATTTGGAATCTAAATTTAGGAACCATTTTCCAAAATATTGGCATAAGGTGATTCCACAGTCTTGTTGTTTATATTGGAAAAACTATAACATATTTTTTTTAAAAAAAATAGATATCCACTTAGATGAAAATTCCATTATGTTTAAGGATTTTACTTGCATGTTGGCCATCCTAGTTGGAAATTTTGAGAGTTATAACTTGGAAAAAACCAAGAACAATTAAGCCCTTAACACAATGAAGACAATAAACCAATTTAAGAAATTTTAGTCAGGCACAAAAGTGTAATTTGATGCATAATACAAATACTGACAATATGTCAGATGGGTTGGGGAAAGGGAAACAATGGTCTAACTCAGGGGTCTTCAAACTTGGCCCTTTTATGACTTGTGGACTTCAACTTCCAGAATTCCTCAGCCAGGCACGCTGGCTGAGGAATTCTGGGAGTTGAAGACCACAAGTCATAAAAGGACCAAGTTTGAAGACCCCTGGTCTAACTTGTCCTTCAGTAACCTCTGAGATGCTACAAGTTCCTCTGTTTTTTTTAGAATACATCCTAGGTTTGCAAGTAATGCTACAAAATGTACCCAAAGATCTGGCAATAAGCCTGATTCAAATAAGTGAATCTTTTTTTTCCGGAATAACATCAGAAGATTTTACACTATTTTGTAATTATCAGAATAGAGGATCAGCTTGGTGACAATTAAAAACAGTGCCTTTATTCTAGGCAAAATGTTAATTTTAATAAAATAAATAGCAGAGTGCAAAAATGCAATTTACATTCTGTCATAAGAGGGAAATGCATATGAAAGCTCCATTGGACCCTAAGAATATGCACATAAATAGTGAAACTGACTACTTTTCGATCTGCATGTTGGATCTATCCATATTAAAGATTGTAGGAGACTGCAGTTGCAGAGCTGCTGTCAAGTTTCCGATTGACAAACCCAACCAAGCAAACACCTTCAAGACATTCCAATCTCTTAATGTAAAAGTTATTGAGTACATCACTTCGGCACTAATGAAAGCAAAGCCAGCTCTGGCAAGTCCCCTCCCAAGCCCATATGGTAAAAGCATTGAATTCTCCCTCCTCCCTCTTTGTCAGGTAACGTTGCCCAATCAAGTGGAAAAATATTGTTATGAGAAAGCATCTCTAGGTCTGGCCAGACACCTGGTGTAATGTCCTTGAGTCTCACGGTCTGGCCTCTTAATCTTTGAAGTCTGCATTCCAAACCTCTCCCTTCTCTCCAAGTTCATTGGCAAGCTGAGAAGCAATATTTGTTGCACCAGCAAAACTGTGCTTTGAAATTTGACAGCTACATTTCTGAGGTTTACTATCAATGGGACCATTGCAATGGTGCAAGAAGGACCACTCTATCAGGAAAACAAAGAAAATGCAAAGGGAATCAGTTGAATTGCCCAAATAAATGAACGCCCACCAACAAACTCTACCACACAGAAACCCAAAATTATATTAATTGAAATGAACTGAAGAAACTTCTTAGATGAGAAGTGAAACACTTTCAAGGAAAAACAAAGAAAGTCCAATTGCCTTTTGAAAAAGCACCTTTGGGACAACCTTGACCTAGATGACTGAGAATCTCCGTAGACAATTGAAATGCTATTACATTTAAATACATTGCTAGCTATGGTCTGGATATTACAAAGAGTACTAAAGGTTCAACAACTAAATGCAAATCAAAACTAAAATGTCTGAAAACAGCAAACCCCCAGCAAGTATTCTCCAAGTCAGTTTAAGCAAACCTCTGAACTTCTGTTCACCCATTTTCCTTTCCCTTTGAAAGGAAAAACTCCAGTACTAGTCAAAACTTCCTTACCATTGAATAATGAATGCAAGCTGTCCCTTGCTCCAGTAAACAGCAGATTTTGGGGTAAAGAAAACAGCTGGGACATGAAAACTGAGCTCATGCATTTCGTGACAGTTCTCAACATATGGCCTTTTGGAAACAATGCAGTCCTTTTGGGATGGGAAAAAAAATCCTATGGTCATTGGTGTTAAAAATAGTGCTGAAACACGGTTATCCAACTTGTATGTCCTTATGACCTGAAAAATGGTTATGGTAGTAGAATTTTGTTTTATTCATTTGATTCTGTTATGGGGACCCTCATTTTGAAATTAAGCGGCTGTCAGCCAATTATTCTTTACATATAATCCACCTATCTTCCCTTTTTTTGGTGGTTTGTTTCTTTTAAATACATTGAATCTTTCCAGTAATATTCCAGTTATAAGTGCCATCTTATAGAGTTCAGTAATACTAAAAAAAAGTCATACATCAATTTGATTATCCTCTGCATTGGATGTAAAGCAGAGGTGGGGAATCATGGCCCTTTTATGACTTGTGGACTTCAACTTCCAGAATTCCTGAGCCAACATGGTTGGCTCAGGAATTCTGGAAGTTGAAGTCCACAAGTCATAAAAGGGCCATGATTCCCCTCCTCCTGTGTAAAGGCATCGGAGTCATTTAGCATTGCTATTCATAGGTCTGCCTGCTACAACTCCAGATGTTTTCTTTCCTGTTTTATCATTTCTTTTTATTGGTTTGCTACCTTTGGCTTAAGTGCTGAGCATGATTCTGGGTATTAATTCTCCTCCCTCCAGTTTCAAAGCCTGCAGATAATATCAGCAAGAAATCTTTTAAATACATTTTTCAAGTCTTTGTGAGGTACAGTCTGTAATTTTCCAAAAGCCCTTCCTATAGATCAGGGGTGTCAAACTCGCAACACCACGTGACGTGTCGTGATGTATCACGACTTTTTCCCCATTGTCGGCAATGGGATGGGCGCAGTTTTGGTGTGACATATCCGGCCTGTGGGCCGGCAGTTTGACACCCCTGGTGTAGATAATATGGGCCGTGGTCTTACAGGTCTGGTCTCTAAAAAAAAATCCAGATAACCAAGAGATTTGTAAAAAGAAATTTCTGCTGCCATCTGATAATAATTGAGACCTGTCAGCAAAGGTCTGGATTACTACCTACCAAAAAGATTAGAAAGAGGGTGGAACTTTGTTCTCAATAATGCCCAAAACCATAGGAAAGAAGCTTTACAAAGGAAGTTCTGAACTTAAAATATGGAGGAAGTTCTTCATCATGAGAATTATTAACTATATTTTCAGGAGCTAAGAATACCTTGCCTTCTGGAGTCATTGGTGCTCCACCAGTAGACATTTTCAAACCAAGTTGGACAACCATTTGTCTGAGATGGCATGAGGATTTTTGCCATGAGGAGAGAGTTGGACTAGAAGACCTCTGAGTTTCCCTTTAAAGGTTCCTTTATCCCTATGAATCTATGTTTCTATAATTCTTGATTGTTATTATTATTTATTAATTTTATATGCCACTCATCTCCCCAATAAGGTGATTCTGGTTGGCTCATAAATATTTTTTTTTGGGGGGGAGGGAGAAAGAAGATTATTTTTCAAAACAATGCATTGAATTACAGGCATATATTTTACTTCCTAAGGCCTTTTGTCTATGCTTGTCTATATAAGAGCCGTGGTGGCACAGTGGTTAGAATGCAGTACTGCAGGCTAATTCTGCTGACTGCAAACTGCCAGCAGTTCAGCAACTCAAGTCTCACCAGCTCAAAGTTGACTCAGCCATCCAACCTTCCAAGATCAGTAAAATGAGGACCAGATTGTTGGGGGCAAAAGGCTGACTCTGTAAACCACTTAGAGAGGGCTGTAAAGCACTGTGAAGCGGTATATGCTATTGCTATACTTAAAATAACCACTTTTTAAAAAAATAAGTAGATCTTGAACATATTTGGACTCAATTAATGAGAACAGACCAGCTTCTATTTTTTAATAATGGTCAAGCTGATGCTTTCTAGGCCTTTATACAAAAGGCCTTCAAGACCATTAAAATTAAATACATTTCCCTTCGGAAAAAATCAATTTTCAATTGCTCCTTTGCTGCAAAACCGGAGCTGTTTGCTACTGTTTTCTTCCAGCCTGTTTTTAATTTGTTCTTTTTACTTACTTATTTATTTATTTATTTTCCAATCTGGTCCACAGTCCTGGAATATCTTGGTGGTCTCCTATGGAGGAAGACATTGGTAAGTGCTTTGGGTGGGCTACCCACCATAAGAATTTACCAATGTCTTCCTCCGTAGGAGACCACCAGGATATTCCAGGACTGTATCCAAGTTCTCTTTAGGTCTGGCTTTGCTTAGCTTTATCAATATCAGAAGATGTCAGCTGTTGCTGCCATCTAGCTGGCATCAAGCCAAAGAATTTCTCTATTTGTTTCTAGCAGCCAGTAAACAAGTGGGCTTACTCAGTATGCTAGCTGGCCAGACAGTTATACTTCCATTTAGGATGATATTATTTTTGCTTCCCCATTTTTCCATGTCCCTTTCTCTTATCGATAACACTCTGCATTCTCGGGACACAGGACACAGAATACCATGAGATTATCTTGAAAAGGAATTACTTCCCCTTAGCATTGTTTCCCTACATTTTATTTCAGTTATGCCGTATTCCGGACATGTAATATGAACCTTAAAAACGGTTTTTGCTGCTTCTGCAAAATGTAATCTTCAGAATGTAATCTTCCCTGATTTTTCAAGGTGCGTTGTTTAAACCTGTATTGTTTTCCCATTTACTTTGTTAATTGTTGATTCAATTGTTTCCTTTATTTATCAACTGTACTTGATCATGGTAGTTTTGCACACTTGTTGGTTTTCAGGTTTTAACCAAGAGCCTTTTTTTATGCATCTGGCTCTGTATCACCACAATAAATATTTCTACTACTAAGCAATAATTCTCAAAATTTCTACTATCACTTTATTACTGTGCATTCCTTAACGTATATCTTTTAAAACAACCAGTTGGCATAGAAATACTGTAGTTTAGAGAGGTGAATGTGGCAGGCCTTCCTCAGTTATGAGGAAGGCCTGCCACATCTGTTGATACTTCTTTTCTATCCATGGATGAGTCCCATTTCAGCTCCATAAGCCATGATCCTTGGAGCTTCTACACAAATGCAACTGGCATAGCTTAGTTTTGAATATCTGGGCCAATCTGCTTGGGAATCAGCCTATTCCATTGTGTGTTCCCTCTTCTTTCGGTTTCTATCCTGTCCCCTAGATTTCCTCTCTATGGCAAATGTGTTTATGCTCTGGATGATTCCACACTTTCATTTAGAGTCTGTTTTCCAAGAGGAAAACAAACAACAATGGGATCTTGTTCCTTCACCACCACTCCTCCTCCTCCTCCTCCTTCTCCACCTCATCCTCATCATCCTCATCATCCTCATCATCCTCTCATCCTCCTGCTATGGGTTATTTGCTAACTGCAAGAGTCAGGCATTTTATCTGCCAAACATCTGTAGAGCACCAAAGGCAGTGCAACCTTTGACCTCAGTTCATTGAAATGACACCATCTTTGAAAAAACTTTTGCCATGTACTTAGCCTCTTCCACACATCTGCCTGCATCTTTGCAGAGCAGAGAAGCATAGAATGATCTTTGACACTGAGACACCTGCACCCCATACTTTGGGGTGATGTAACTGACAAGTTTTAAGATTTAAAGCAGTGGCCTGTTCTCTGTCTCTTATTCAGGTGCAGAGGCACCTGAAAGGAAGAATAAGCTGTGGGGGCTTAAAAAGTACTGGCATTTCCTCCTGTTGAACACATGCAGCAGTTTTAAAGGACATAAAACAAGACTGGGGATATGGCTCAGATTTGTGGCAGAGGGAAGGATTCCAAGTCCCTAGTCAATGGAATCTACTTTGGAAGAATCATTTGATCCTCCAAATGGAAACAGGATCTCATATAATGCCTGCCAATTTGAAACGGTAGTTATTTTAGTATCTCAGGATTGCAGATCTTCTCTTGATATGCCCTTAGGGAGAGCCTAATTAAATAATTCAAAGTAGCGCTTATTGTTATTTCAGTTTTAGGTAAAGAATCCACGGCATTTATTTTTCTACACTAACTTGAATGCCCCATTCAGTCTGCCACCACTTTTTCCTTTGAACAGCTCTTCCCCTGTTGTCCATCCCAAAAAAACCAGCATCTCCTTTTAGAATTCAGCATTCTTGACAATTACCAGACATCCGTTATGCTGAAATTGGGGTTTGTGAGCATCAGTTGTTTTTCCCAGATTCTTTTTTGATGAGATGGTATAGCAGAGGAAGGAAGGAAGGAAGGAAGGAAGGAAGGAAGGAAGGAAGGAAGGAAGGAAGGAAGGAAGGAAGGAAGGAAGGAAGGAAGGGACTATTAATGATACAGAAGTTCCTCTAGATCAGGGGTAGGCAACCTCGGCTCTTTTATGACTCATGGACTTCAATAGCTGACTCAGGAATCTGGGAGTAGAAGTACATGTGTCATAAAAGAGCCAAGGTTGCCTACCCCTCCTCTAGATCTTGCTGTGTCATCAGGCCTGGGTTCCAGACATTCTAAGATAATTCCATTATTTTAGTTATATTTTACTTTTCAAACATTATTTCAGCATTCCACTTTTTCTGTATGTATACTATTTTTCGCTACCAGCTCAAAGATTATAAACTGACCATAAACTTATAAACAGTTTTATATTAAAAAATATTACTTAAAAAAAAAACCTTGCAAATAAGTGTACTGAAACACCATTTGAAAGGAATTAGACAATTAAATTTAGTATTAGATCCAGATAGGGCCAATATGAGCCAATACCAAGTCTTGAGTCTCTCAAGTGATTCCATGTGAAATGCATCTGCTTCCAACTGTTTCTAAGTGTGCCTACTTCTAAGATTTAAGCACACATCTTTAAAACTCATGTGGGGAGAGGCCCAACTGAGGCTTTCAGAAACGACTCCGGAGGATCAAGGAACACTGTGCAATCAATCAGCAGAACTTCCAATTCCTACTGCCCTGTCCTGTTTTCCCCATAATTTATTGCTGTCTTCTTCCTCTCTAGATCTCTCCTAATGTTTCACTTTCCAGACAATAGTGCTTCACTCAGGTCCATAAGATAAGCAGCACAATAGTTTAAAACCAGGTGGTTGATTTTTATGTTTACTGAAATTCATTTTAATTTCTGTTGTTTATTTGAAGTTATTATGCATGGTATTCTTTCATGATTTTATGTTGCATAATGTTTAGATCTTACTGAACTAATATTGAACTAACACATGGAAACACATTGTTTTTTAATCCAACTGCTTTAACATGGAGAATAAAAAATGTAGATGTCGTAAAAGAGCAGACATTTTAAAGAATGAAAATAGGATGATTGAGAATGAGGCTTGCTCTTTTTTATTGATTAGACAAATATTTTCAGATTGCTTCATAAACAATGAAGAATCTGAGATTAGAAAAACTGAATATGAAAGAAAGCAGAACTGAAAGATTGATTGATTCAAGAGGATAATATTTAAATGCTTAGCTCAAAACTTTCCAGATGTTTGGATCTGTAGGTCTCTTTAGTCCAACTTATCATAGTCAACAGCAAAAGATTTGGGGAGTGTGGTACCAAATATTTTACTTATTTGTAAAAATTATCAGCTGCCCATCTTACTGGGCAGCTAATTAATATCCAGAGTGTTTCAGGATTTCTACCATTTGCTTAGCTGTTCTGGAGATAAAGTTTAGTATATATAATGACATTTGGGAGCTAAAAGGATTGCCATTCTTTTTTTTAAAATAGATTCCTCAGCTTTAAGAGATCCATATCTCCAAAAGGTTCTTTTCACGCTTGGAAAAACTATATTAATTGAATTTGAGCCACTCAAATGGGTGAGGGTGGCATTTGCAGGTTATCGTCAACATTATCATCATTGTCATTAGTAAATTTCTTCATAAATAACTTTAAAAATTGTGATTTTTAAATCTGAATATATGAAAAAGAAAAACACAAAGATTTGGTCTTCCATAATTAGAAAGATGGCATGCCTAAATCGATAGTTAAAATTGCATAGTCATATTTTTACATATTATTTCTGCTAATTAAAATGCTGTTTTATACAAGCAAATAATAGAATAGAATAGAATAGAATAGAATAGAATAGAATAGAATAGAATAGAATAGAATAGAATAGAATAGAATCTTTGTCACTTTAAATGGACACTAATCATCATACATTAAAATAAAATGTTGTTGCATTCAGCTCTCAAAAAAATACCATTATGCATATAGCCACATACATACACATATATGACACAGAGAAACATTACAGTCTAGTTTGAATGTATAAATATACAGTACATTTCTGTGAATTTAAAGACGGATTGCATAAGGAACAAAGCTTTTTCAGAATCTAGTAGTTCTGCTATAAATACTTTGAAACCTCCTCCCAGAGGGTAGCAACAAAAACAGACCATGAAGTGGGTGTGTAGGATCTCTAACAATGCTTTGAACCCTAAGCATGTAGTGCTTATCAGCAGTATCCTGAATAACAGAAAGTGAGCTTCCTATAAGCTTCTCAGCTGTCCTTATTACTCTCTGTGTGGACCTTCTGTCTGATGCACTGCTACCACCAAACCAAAGAGTGATGCAGTTTGTTAAAATGCTTTCAGTCGTGCCTCTGTAACAAGTGGCCAAGACAGAAGGAGAAAGATATGCTCTCCTCATCCGACACAGGAAATGCAAACACTGGTTTGCACACTTCACTAAAGATAATGTATGAAGAGACCAAGTCAGATTCTTAATTATCTGCACCTCCACCTATTGCTTTACGAGTTTCAGTTTTGTCTACTCTAGGACACTGTAGCAAAGAGCTTAAGAATGAGCCTTATTAAAAGCTGTCTGCTTTTAAGTCATGCTTTTATACCAACATAAGACAGTTTTCTGATCTTAATCACATTTATTTTTTTACTAAATCCCAGACACATCTCCGGAATATGGCATACTCCATTTAATCCTCCAGGGAAAGATTGAAGGTAAACGAGGTCCAGGCAGAAGAAGAACATCATGGCTTCAAAATCTAAGGGACTGGTTTGGACAAAACTCAGCAGCACTTTTTCGTGCGGCTGCTGATAAAACAGGTTCGCCAACATGATCGCCAACATCCGATAACAGATATGGCACAAGAAGAAGAAGAAGACACATCTACATTTGAACTTCCTTCAGTTTCTTCACACTTCAAATTTAGTTCATGAACACCAATCCTTTTAACACAAATATCTCTACAGCAATAATTTTCCTTTCTGATAAAGTGACATCTAGTGGCATCCTGGATGTGTTTCTCTTTCTGTCAAAAGCTAGATGCCATGTGCATAATGCATAAGACATTTAAATAATGTTTACAAACATTGGAAAGATGAACCACAGCATTTGTATTTCCAAAAATGAAATTGCACCAAGCAACCCTATATGACAATGTATCCTATTCCATAAAAGAGTTTTCCTTGGTGCAATCTTTTTTGTTAATTCATTCTGACTAGTTTGAAGGAATTAAATAATATTCATTCATTTTTAAGTTTGTTTAGATTTATATGGATGGCCCCTCTCATCACAGCAGTTCTGGGTAGTGAACAAAACTTTAAACAGAAATCACACTACAAATGACCATTAATATGTACAATAGCCAGGTAGGAAAACCAAAATAATCACACAGAACCATCTAGCTTCACTAACTTCCCAGCCTCCACTCTTGGGCAAATAACCAAGTTTTTAGCACTTTCCAGAAGCTCAGTGGGATCAGAACCAGATGGCAGATGCTCCACCCAAGAAATCATATTTCATGTATCTGAATACAATGGCATTCTTTAATTGATAAGACCTCGAGCATCCCACTCCTGCTGGATCAAACAAGAAGATGGACATCATCAGAGAGAGATGTTTCTGCAACTATCTTGACTCCTTGTCACTCCTTTGTGTTTCTTTTTCTAATTTTAACAGGTGATAGCAAAATATAAAAAAAACACTGTTTGAGATCTTCCTTTTTATATTTTAGGAAAATGTGGCCACTTACATATCATCAATGATGAGAAAGAATTGATTTATCTGAGTGCCAATTTAGAAATAATTACTGTGGTGGTATTGAAATAGAAAGACTAATTCTACTTCCAGAATCCAATGCCCTGTGTGCTGCTTTATGAGTCTTAAATACTCATCAACTATTGTGGTATTCTAAACTTTATAACAGATTTCGATAGTGCTTCAAGTTAGTCTCATGTCCAACAATTTTTCTTCTGTTTTCTACTACTCTTACTCAGTTTGTGGCAAGGGTAGTGCCTTTCAACAAAGAGCCTTTTAGAGAAATTGATGTGGATGGAATATGGTGCTCATACACTTAATTATAAGATGACCAAATTGTGTGAAAGACTCCCTATCTTTCATTGTATTGCTAGCTCTTTACAATGCTGCAGTATCCCTGGCTTCCCATACTGCTACTGAATCGACAAGAAAGACATTAAGAAACATTTTTTGCTTTTGGGCTTTATGAGATGAGGCAACCAAAAAACATCAGAATGATAAGTTATTTAACATTGGTAACAGATAATTAAAACAGGTCTCCCTTTAAAAACTGATGTTATGGCTGGAATGCTGATCTACTGGAGTTTTTCATAAGTAGTAAATAAGGTACTTGGTACAAAGATACTACGTACTAAGGTACTAAGGTATTAAGATACTTGTATCTTCACA
Source organism: Protobothrops mucrosquamatus (assembly GCF_001527695.2). Lineage (NCBI taxonomy): Eukaryota > Metazoa > Chordata > Lepidosauria > Squamata > Viperidae > Protobothrops > Protobothrops mucrosquamatus. The sequence goes on from NW_015386389.1 coordinate 752,701, forward strand.
ATTCTACTGCACAGTAGAGTACAGTACAGTATTTTATTACAATCTTTCCATCTTACTGCAATCTTCTTTGAATTGGTTATTATATGTCCATTGGCATCTTTTAACATATCATTTTGAAACTGGAACCCTCTTCTGAGTTCAAATATATTTTAGAAGACCTATTGTTTTTCCTTGTTTTTTTTCCATATTCATTGTCTTTACAAATGCTATTGTAATATTACTTTTACAGCTTTCTGGGATTTTTTGTTAAATTATTTCCCGAGATTCTTGTCTTTCTTGGCTTCACTTCTTTTCTTAAAGTTGCCATGGTTTATTGTGTCAATCAATTTGCTTTCTTCTGTTTCTTCCTATTTGCCAGTTTCTTTTCACATTTAGCCTTAACAACATCTTTAAGTTTGTTTTACCATTTCTTTGGTTTTCTGCCTATGAGATTCAAGACTTCAAAGCAATACCTACATTTTCTTTTTGAAAATCGTGGATATATGTTCAAGATCATATTTTCTGAAACTGGTTGACTTTCTTCTTCTTTATCTTAATTTGGAACTTGCACATTAGCAGTTCATGATTTGTCCCACAGTCAGTACCTGCCCATGTGTTTGATGCTAAAATGGAGCTCTCCCATCTCCTTTTTGTGGTCACCACAATATAAAAAAGATGTTATGATTCTGGAAAGAGTGCAGAGAAGAGGGACAAAGATGATTAGAGGACTGGAGACTAAAACATATGAAGAACAGTTGCAGGAATTGGGTTTGTCTAGTCTAGTGAAAAGAAGGACTGGGCTTTCATAATAGCAGTGTTCCAATATTTGAAGGGCTGCCACAGAAAAGAGGGGGTCAACCTATTTTTCAAAGCACCAGAAGATAAGACAAGAAACTGGATGGAAACAAAACAAGGAGAGAAGCAATCTAGAACTAAGGAGAAATTTCCTAACAGTGAAAACAATTAACCAATGTAATGAGTGCTCCATCACTGTAGGCTTTTAAGAAGAGACTGGACCACCATTTGTCTGAAATAGTATAGGGTCCCCTGTTTTAGCAGGGGGATGGATCAAAAGACCTCCAATGTTCCTTCCAACTCTGTTATTCTATGTTCTTCCCTTTTAGCAATATTGCATTCCATTTTATTTCTATTTTATCTGATGATCTCCATATATCCAGGCATTATTTCATTTCATCTTTCACAGGGTTGAGCTTCCTCAAGTTCATGCTTCTTACTGCATACGTGTTCCCATTGTATATTACTGCATCTTCCCACTCTATTTCATTGTGGCTTTGGATTGTTCTCCCTAGAAGGCAACATCAAGAAGTAGATGTCCTGAATATTTTAATCTAGTCATGTCACAAACATAATTAGTACGCCAAAAGCTCCTCAGCTCCTCATAATTAGCATGTTGAGTGCCATATGACCCGAGGGGATTAACATCTGGCACTATATCATCAACCATTTCTATTCAAAAGGTTCCCACTCTACTCGTGTTTCAAAAGACCCTGAAGTCCTGGTTTTTCACCAAAGCCTTTGGTGAGGGTGATTAAAGCCCCCTTTTTTTCCTTTCTCTTTGTTCTCATCTGGGTTTGTTAACTCTACCATCCTTGCTCTTTTCTGTCTTGTTCCTTGTTTTTTAAATTTTTTAACAATTTGTAAACTGCCCAGAGGTGCTTGGAGCTGAGCAGCACACAGTATATATTTATTTTAAAAAATCATTTTAATTCTTTCTTCTTCTTCTTTTTGGTAAACTACAGCAGTGGTTTGCCATTGCCCTGTCCACACTGTATAAATTATTGTCTTTTCTGCTGTCACTAAAGTGATCCTCTTCTTATATCACTGCTGCTTAATATAGCTGCCCTCTTGTTTTACAATACATGGGCAGCTGGGGTGATTTTCATGCTTTGGGTACTCCTGCTTGGGAATAT
>NW_015386389.1:754710-768354 GCF_001527695.2 Protobothrops mucrosquamatus
AGAGAGAGAGAGAGAGAGAGAGAGAGAGAGAGAGAGAGAGAGAGAGAGAGAGAGATATTCATGCAGCCAAGTTCCCTGGGGTCAAAGGCTGAAATATATTACAGGCTGCTCAGTATTTCAAATTGGCCTGAGAAATTGTAGAAGAACCAAGGCGGGTGAGGCAAAAATTCCAACATATTGTGAAAGACGCTAACTGAGTCATATAAGCAGCAAATGGAGGTCAAACTGTCAAAAGTTTAAAAGTTAAAGACTTCAAATTGGCCTCTGAATATTACAATGGAACTTCAAATATGAGTTCTGAGTTTGTGATCACCCATTCAGAAATAAGCCACATTGGTGTTAATTTTCTGAGCTTTTTCATAGTTTGCAATGCTTCTGGTTTATTGCTCCACCATAATGTAGTGCAATGATGTTTATCGCTGTAGATATAATATAGCATAATTATAGTATTACTTCTTATGAATCTCAATCTAGCAACCACATGTTAAAGGATGAATGACTATGCAGCCTGACCAACCTACCTACCTTTAGCCTCTTTTGTTAGCTTATCTTCAGGTGTACTATAAGAAGATATAAGAAGTCATAATCAAGGGTATTAAAATAAATAAACTCAGTGGGATTTTGTTCCAAAATAATAGTAGGCTACAATCCTAGATTCACTTACTTAGAAGTAAAGGCCATTAAAATCAATAAACATTTAATTATAAATATAGTTATGCATGATTGCAGTATTAAGAACTAGAAAAAAGAATGTACAGTTACAAAGATAGCCAGGGAAGTGATTGAAGCCTTGGAAATGGGCCCCTTGTCAGTCAACAGGAGTGCCAAACTATCACCAGCTTATCAGTTACTTAGGAACCGAGGGCAAAAAAGCAACAGCCAATTGTTGGCCATCAACACACTAATCAACCAATAGGAAGGCACCATATAAATATGATGCATAGAATAGCCCAAAGCACGTATTCCGGTAGAGCAGACATGTCAAACACAAGGCCCGGGGGCCGGATGCAGCTCGCAAAGTGGTTTCATGTGGCCCGCGAAGCCATCCTGGAAACAGTGAGGGAATGGCCCCCACTGCCTTGGCCCTGGCCCAGGCCGGCCGGGAGCCAATTACAATTTTGTGGTGGCCATCTATGCTGAAGCGCATTCAGTCTTAGCTCCACAAGGCCATCTAGAAACAGCGAGGAATCAGCCCCTGCTGCGTCTGCGTCGGCCCCGCCCCTGGGTGCATGCTGGGGAGGTGTCACCCTTTATGAGGAATGAAGAAATGGACCATGTCTTGGCGCTTGCCCCGGTCCCACCCCCTTCTGCCAGAGACCCTCAGATCTGTCCCACTCCTGGCCAGGCCGCCACAGGCACCCTTGACACGAACGATGTAGAACTGGCCATGCCCACCCAGTAGGTCACACCCACCCTGGCCACACCCACCCGGCCCCCCGAGGGCAACCACAATGCTGATGTGGCCCTCAATGAAATTGAGTTTGACACCCCTGCAATAGAGGAAAGTTTCCTGAGGATGGGCTCCAGCATGAATCTGAAAGCTTGGGAGACTAAACCTCTGGTCCTGGTGACCAACACAAATTGGATCTTGTGATCTGTTATCCAGGGTCACATATGTTTGCCTTCACTCATGAGAAAAAAAGAATATCATTCATGGCAGAAAGAGAAAGAAGGAGGCAATTGTCCATTCTTACACAGATGTGTTTACCAGAACTTGGTGAATCGGCTTATGCAAGTCTGGGTGGAACTATAATTGCAATCAATCAGTGGTCCAATAAAGGTCATTAAAAGGAAGGATAAACAGGGGAAAACACTGAACTACAGCTGTTTGGATAGTAACATCATCCGGATTCTTTGGGAATGTTGAGTGAGTAAATGATAACACTTCCCCCCCAAAAAAGGAGTAATTTGGAAGAAATCCTAATACATTTCACTCGGGAGTTACAAACCTACAGTGATGCTTAAACGTTTGTGAATCCTTTTAGATTTTCAATATTTCTGCATAAATATGACCTGAACTCTGATATGTTCACATAAGCCCTAAAACTAGATAAAGAGAACCCAATTAAATAAACAAGTCAAAAATATGAGATGGGTCCAAAGTTATTTATGTATTTACTATATCAATTTAAACACATTTATATGGGTTGACTGCATTTAATGGATGTTGTATTTGAGCATTAAAATTAGAAAAATAAGCAATCAGGCAAGGCTGAGATGTCTTGTAATCGACATCAAACCTCTGCTTTCTCGGGGTCATAAAAATGTCTTCTCCCATGCTGCCAATGTACCTAATACTGTCTTGCAAATACTACCTTATTCAATGATAGAGCTATTCTAACAAAGCTTGCCCAAGATTTTACTAATGTTATGCAAAGGAAGAAAAAATAATATAAGGAACCTATCTTTCTTTTTATTCAGTGCTCATGATTCTCATCTATCTTCAGCAAGTTGATAGAAGTATACTAGACAACCCATGCCCACTGGGTCATTATTTCAGAGATTTCCTCACTAAACAGAGAAATGAAAAGACCACACATGAGCAAAAAGGCAGCGGGAACCACTTCGTAGAATTTCCCAGGGTATATCTATTAGAGTTAGAATACTATAGTTTTAGCCTGGCAAGATTCTGTCTATATGGTATGAACAAATAAAGAACTGAATTTTGACTGGATTGTTCTATGCCCTTCTTGGGTTGGGCTAGCATGTTTGTCTGCTAGAGAAGGGGCACATAAAGCAATAAATATATCCACACCTTTTTTCATGCACCTTAAGTGGTTGCTTCTTTATGAATTCCTTGCTGCTGAGTGGAAGGGGAGGGAATTGCAAAAGTGGCAGGGAAACTGCCACAGAATTTTCAAAATAACCATACATGACCAAAGCAGCAGCCTGAAGCAGCCATAACATCCCCAAATTTCATATTCTATATTTTAGCCCATTTGAGGTATCTTGGTCCCAAAAAGATTGCCCTGTGATGCAGTGTTTCACTCAGTTAATAGCAATGACAAAGAGAGTTTTACTAGTATGTAGAATAGATTTTGCTTCCACTTAAGAACTATAGCATGCCATGTGATTGACAGGAAGCATAGAATCGGCAAGAGGAACTAACAATTGCTATTTACAGTAAAGTTACAACTGAATGTCATTTTTATTTACTCACTTGTCTCATGTTAAAAGCAATTCTCTGATTAAGTGCTTACATTCTTCAGTGAATCTTTAGGCTGACTCAAATCTATTTAATGATCCATTCCATAATTCTTATGTTGTCTTAAATCAAGCTGTACTTGTTGCTTTCTCTGGTTATGTTTCTGGTACAGCTTAGATAAATTGTGCATTTTTCTGTTATTAGTTCTCGGAATATTGCTATTTGCTCTTACTAAAGAGCACTTCCCAGCACACTCATTATAAATTTGTTCATCAGAGTTGCTACACATTTAAAGCATGGTTCGGTCAACATAAATCACTTTTAAAATCTTTATTGATTTTAACATATGAAATACATCTACTAAGGCCTGCAAAGTTGGTGTATACTCTCAAGGTAGTGGATATCACTTATGCGTTAATAATTGAAACTGGAGAAATTAAATATCATTAATTTTAGCAGGATTAAACATTCACGAATGTGATATTGATAGAATAATATTTCTGATTGCTAAAATCCAGAATATTCAGGCTATTATTCTAATCACTGGATTATACCTAAAGAGTTCACATATATGCAAAGTAAAAAACTAATATTAAGAGTACTAAGATTAAGAATAAGACAATGGAAGAAGAAACAATTTTTTCCCCAAATTCTGTGGGGTGATGCTAGGGGCTCATTTTCATACATTGCTAACTGTTGCATGAACTATAAAGCATGTTTAAAGAATATGGCCTTCATTTCACCCTCAGTCTATTGTGGTGACATCGTAAAATCATCCTTAGCTGTCCAGTTCTAAAGTAGAATTTTCCATCTTATTCTGATATAAGTCTCAGCATATGAATAATCAACAATATCTCCTTCATAATCATGGTGATGTGCAGTGGTTGACATCTGCAAAAGCATATAGACTTCTTCAGAGCTGGTTCCTCAAAGCGTATTTGGCATGGGTAGCAGGTGAAATCAGACATCTGGTTTTGGTGGGGACATCCTCCTGTGTGTGTGCCTAGCTCACACTTCACAAAGCACTAATCAGGCATTACACCAGGCTGCTTAGATACCGGAATATCAGTCTTCGGAAAGATCACTAGACTGTTCTTAAACCTATGTTCATTGGCTTTGAAAAATCTGGTAGGGCAGTCCATAAAATAAAGGATTTTAAACTTACAGGTTACTGGTTCTCTTGGAAATAAATGCATTACTGTTTTTTCTGTTGCATGTTCCAAACAGCATGCAAGAAATTATGCAAATTAAATTAACCATAACTTTGTACTGTATTTATTAGTCTGAGAAGGCTCATTTGCTTGTTCCATGGGATACTTTCAGGTACTCCCAACTGTTTTCCTTGCATTCTGATATTTATTTGGGAACTAGGGTAAAATTGATAAGAATTCTGATAGTTTGTGATGGTAGCTCAACTGAAAGAAAAAACAGTAGCTCGGTTGACTGGTCTGTGGATTGAAGGATGGCCCAGATTGAAGCAGGAGGAATTTATCTTGAGGTGAAATGTGAGCTCCGTTGCAACAACCCACAAGTTCTTCTGACCTATGAATCCATCAATTTGGCTACTTCTGGACAAGATAGAAAACCTCACAAGAAGCCAGGTAGATTCACATTCAGAAAAAAGACTCAGCGCTTGTTATCAGCACTTCTTTGAGATTCTGTCACTCAGCAATCTTGAGAGGTAACCAAAGCTCTCTCCTGGGCATCCAATTATCCTTGCATAAGCAGGCTCCTCAATGAAAGTGATTGGTGGAGATTTTTCATCGGTAGCTGGTGATTTTGTGTGGAAGGGGAAACATCAACGAAGGACTATTCACATCAACTCATCAATCCTAACACTATACAATCAAGGGTTGTAAAATTTTGAATATCCACTAGATCAGGGGTCCCCAATCCCCGGTCTGTGGACCGGTACTGGGCCGCAGCATGCCAGCAACTGGTCCGCACAAACAAGCAAAGCCCCATCCGTGGGATGCAGGTAACACACAAATCCACACCCCCTCTTGTCCGCAGAAAAACCTCTCTCCACGGAACCGGTCCCTGGTGCCCAAAAGGTTGGAAACCTCTGCACTAGATCATTTAAAGAAGTAGAATTTCTGTGTCCTTGCTGCCATCTAATGATCCTTTTTTCATATTATAGTCCAGATATAATTGACACAGAATGTTTCAGCATGGATTTAATTTTATTAAATTGATTTTAAAATATTAGAGTCAGAGTACAAAAGTAATAATTGGACTTGGATTTGGAATTATGAGATTCACTCACCCAAGAAGCTCACTAGATGACTCACTCTCTTTCAGTTCAAGTCCATCACTGGGTTGCTATTCTATTAATAAAAAAAGAGAAGATATTCTCTTTACATTAAAGCTAACTCAGCTTTTTATTTTATCAATGCACCATATAAGTTAAATAAATGCACAATGCATAGGCTTACATCCATTGTCAGAGATGTCAGTAAGTTAAATGCACTTGAATCTGCCCATTTTTCAATAAGACAATCCTGTACCAAAGCTGGTTATAATCTTAAGACTCAATTGCTACAATCAACAGTGTTCAATCTCTACTGAGTAATAAATCTATTTCTGACATTTCTACAGTATTTGTACTGCAGTGTTCATTTATCGTGGCTCATAGATGCAGGTTATGTGCTTTTGAGTTGAGTGTAGGAAGCCAGTAGGAAATGAAATGGAAGTGGACAGAGGTTGTATGTGCTCTTTTCAATTTTTTCTAAGTGTCCAAAGATTAATTGGATCCCCAAATCTCTTATTTTGCTTTTGGATAGATTGTGAGAGTAATTCATAGGATTGTTCCAAAGCAAATCATTTAAATGTTTAGGATATTGGACTTCTGGGTTGGAGGCAAAAAGAGCAGACAAAGGTGCTTTGAGTTCCTCTTTCTGAAATGTGGATCAGTGTCTTATTTTCCCCATGATCACTTTTGATTAAGTTGCTTCCTTTATGTTGCAAAGAAAAACATTCCATTACCATATTGAGAGAAATAGACAAAGGGTAGGGATTATCCACTGATTGATGCAGTCAATTACTACTTCAAAAGGAAACTGACTCTTTGTTTTGTACCGCAGACTGTAGGATTAAAAGATTGGAAGTTGATGTCTTTAATCTTTGTTGACCAGGGCAGTATGATATGAAGATTTCTCGTAAATTAGAAAAGTCCCACGTCAACCTCTGACGAAATGGGAGCATTGAGAAAGATTTTGATGATGCCTTATCTGTTCACATGGGTCTCACTGCAGTGTTACAAACTGATCTAACTTTCTGAAATGTTATCTGTTCAAGTCTTAATCTAGAAGGGTTGTATTATCATCCCAGAAGTCAAACTGTACCTTGGTTGCAGAAGGAAAAAAAAAATTCTTTTTCCACAGCTATAACTATTTCCACAACTATTTCAAATAATTTAAATATTATGGGTTAGAATCCATGTCCACTAGATCTGCAGGAAAAATGCAGGAGGAAGATAATTAGAAATCAAAGCACTTTGCATTTTGCAAAACTACAAAAAAATCTTTGGGCCTGAGATTCTGGGAATATCAGGGACCCAGATTGTGCTTTCTTATATAATTCAGAAAAACATAGATTGGCCCTGAATCTTGTTTGAAAGATGTGGTGTTTTTTTTTCTTCTTCTGAAGTTATCATGAAGTGTGAGAAACTGGAAGCCCTTAACCAACCTTAAATGATCCCCCAAAGCTGGACAAGGTCAGATCTGATTGGTGTTTTTTAGGAGACTATTAATAATAACAAGGCTAGATTGAGAAATCTAAAACAGGATTCTGGAAGGAGTCAACAGCAATTACGTCTTTGCTGCTGCCAAAATAAAACTATATGGATATGTCCTTATAATCAGTACAAGTCAAGCTTGACTCAGTGTACTCTTGGTCATTTTTTAACCTGCTAATGGTTAAGGGCTGGGTTTAAGAGTGTTGAGGTTTTGGTTTTGGTTTTGTTTGTCCTGGGTTGTCATGACAGTCTCGGGAGTTAGGTTGATGGGTCATCATTTCAAAGATATTTCCCTATTTAAACAGAGAAATAGAATGACCATGGGTGGGCAAAAAAGAAGTGGGACTGGGAGCAACTTTCAACTTCCTTATGCCTTCCCCATTGAGTTTCCTTGGGAAAGGTGGCAGGAAGCACCAGAAATTTTCCTTCCTTCCTTCCTCCCCCTCCCCCTTCCCCTCCCCTTCCTTCCCCTCTCCTCTCCTCTCCTCTCCTCCCCTCCCCTCCCCTCCCTTCCCTTCCCTTCCCCTCCCCTTCTCAGTAGACAGGTAAGTGGCTGCTGCTGGGTGGAGAAGGGATTGAAGGATTGTGAGAATGGCTGGGAAACTTTCCTGGAACATTCACAAGAAGATCATATGACCCCAGCAGCAACCTGACCATGGCAGCACTCTGAAGCATTAAAAGTGTTTCAAATTTCAATCTCTTGGCAGTCAAATGTCCTGGATTTCGGACACATTCTTTAAGTTTTTTTAGTTTAAGAAACCTTGGTTGAAAAAGTGTTGCCCTATACTGCACTGTTTTGCCCAGTTAAAAGTTATAGAAAGTAGAAAGATGTAATTTTTAATGAATGCTTTAACAGAAATTTTGACACTACCCACAACAGAGGAATGGTTGGTGAAGATGATGGAATTTGCATATGGCTAAATTAACTTCATTTACTAAAGAAAAAAAAGCAATATCTACTTTTACAGTTGACTGGAAACTCCTTATGTACTTTTTTCATAAAACAGTAAAAAAATGCACTTATGACTTGTTTTGATGATTAGAACAATGAAACTGGGTAATACAAAAGATATGAGCTTTCTTTTGTTACCATAGATTTATATATGTGTGTATATATATGTCCCCATATATATATAATAGGTTTTAATACAAACTAAAATAGAAAGAGCAAATGAAAAGAAAGAGAGAAATAAAAGAAAAACTAAAACTTCAATAAGAAAAAAGTATGTAGAAAAAAGAGGAAGATATAAAAAGATATAAAAATACAAAGATGAGGTTTCTGATATTCTTCACAGCAGTACAATTACATTTTAACTTCTCTCTCGAATGTTACATCATGACTTTCTTCATTTTATAATCTATCCTGTCTAATAATCAAACCATAAATTACAAGATTTTTTTTTTTGCAAAAAGTCCATTGAGCTTTTCCAGTTGCCAATAAATGTAGAAATTGTCTTTTCTTTAATCAAATAAATCAATTATCCATCTCAGCAAGTTTTGTCAACTTTGGCAATCATTCCTCCATGGTGGGTAATGTTGAATCTTTCCATCTTTGTGCATATAGTATACTCACTACAGTAATAATCATATTGAAATATTTTTTTTTAATTTTCCCAATTGTGTATTGGTGCTCTAAACTTTCTCATCTCTCTCTCAGTATTATCTTCATCCCAATCTGAAAAGTTAGACGGTTTTATGACCATCTTTTTTTCCTGATATTTTCTCCATGGACTTCTTGAATTGTCCTAATTCTTAAACAAAATACTTTTTCTCTCAGTTCCGCTAGTGCCAAGTGGTCCAAATTTTCTTCATCTGTTTATTTTTAACTTTTGCCTAGCTTGCCAAAGCTTCTTGGTCATTAATTTCCTTTACATCTTCAGCCAATTGTCCTACAGATTCTTCAGTCTTCTTAGCTTCTTCTTTCATATCCTTTTTTATGCTCCCAAATCCTTCTTCCATTTCCTTTTTAAAAGCATCCAAACTATTGGCAACTATTGCAGTCATCCTCTTGCCAAAGTTTTCAAACATTTTCTGCAATAAATCTTGTGTAATACCCTCATCTGCAAGTGGTTCTAATAAACCTTTTCTTCCTTCTCCTGTTTTTTTTTTTTTTTTTGGTTGCTTTTCTTGTGGTTGCCGTTCTGATGAAGTGAAAATGTATCAATTAATAGTGTGAAAATAAAAGACAGGCTTTTCTCTCTTTTTTTCTGTGTTGCTTTTTTTCTGTCTTTGACACTTTCCTTAGTGATAATAAAGTCAGAATTCCAAATGAAGGTCCAATCTGTTTATCTGTTTTATTTTACTATTTTTAAAGGCACTTTCATCAGGAAAAAAAATAGTTTTCTCTTTTCTAAAATTACTCTCTCTTTTATCCATTAAAATTTTCTTGAATCACAAATCTTCTTAAGCCTTTTGCTTTTAAATTTAAATTTAAATTCTTAATATTTCAAGATAGTATTTTTCTTTCTTAATTCTAGAAAAGAAATTTGCATCTATGCATACAGATCAATATATGTACGTTTTATATAAACCTGTCCCATTCTACTCTCTTTGGGAAAGTATTTTCCTCCTCCTCCTCCTCCTCCTCCCAATAATATGATTAAAGGAAGCATTTGATAGAACTTCACTACATTCAATGTTTCCATTTCATCAACAAATTTCAGCAATAGATACTGTATGTCTCCAAATTCATTCATGTAACATGTGCAGTAATGGTATTCATGAAAGACTGCCACATAGTTTTTATGTATCACATAGTTACTGGTCTGCCTGATGACAGGCACAGAGAAAAAGGAGAGCTAAAATTTATTATGTTGAATTTACTGAATCCAATAACTGAATGCAAATAAATATCTGTTCTTTATTTTGTACCTTCAAACCTAAGAAGAAAAATCTAACCTGAGAAATTATTAGAATAACAGAATAACAGAGTTGGAAGGAACCTTGGAGGTCTTTTAGTCCAACCCCCTGCTCAAGCAGGAGACCCTATATCATTTCAGACAAATGGTTGTCCAGTCTTTAACAAAATAACAAAGTTGGAAGGGAACAATTAATCTTATTAATTGGAGGTCTTCAATTAACTCGTAATGCTTAATTAACCTTGGAGATCATCAAATCCAATCTCATGCGCAAGCATTCCAGACAAGTGGTTGTCCAGTCTCTTCTTAAAAGTAATGGAGTACCCACAACTTCTAAACCCAAGCTGTTCCAGTAGTTTATTGTTTTCACTATTAGGAAATTTCTCCTTAGTTCTAGATTGCTTCTCTCCTTGATTGGTTTCCATCCATTGTTTCTTGTGTTGCCTTCTGGTACTTTGGAAAATAGGCTGGCCCCCCTTTTATTTGGGTCAGCCCCTCAAATATTGAAACATTGCTATCATGTCACCCCAGTCCTTCTTTTCACTAGAGTAGACACGCCCAATTCCTGCAACCATTCTTCACATGTTTTAGCCTCCAGGACCCTAATCATGCTTGTTGCTTTTCTCTACACTCTTTCCAGAGCCCCTACATATTTTTTATAATATGGTGACAAAAACCAAAACCAAAATTAGTGAGATGGGTTTTATAAAAAATAACAGAAATAAAGTTTATTTATAGCAAATAGGAACAAACAAAGCACCTAACTTACTAAAGCCTATCAGGAAAAGTATAAAACACCATGTGTTCCGCATATAGTATGGGTGCCTGGAGGGAAAGGAAGCATCTTCAATTCATACAAAAAGTAGACAAAATGATAGAAAAAGAAGAGATACAGAGTAAATACCTATTCTCCCCTACATCCTAATGGTTGAGACTTAGAAAGAGTGCAGAGAAGAGCAACAAAGATTATCAGGGGACTGGAGGATAAAACATATAAAGAACAGTTTCTGGAATTGGGTACGTCTAGTTTAATGAAAAGAAAGATTGTTTAAAGGTTGTTTAAGGTAAATGTGTAATTTGTCTTTGTAGATATATGCAAAACGTTCTGAAGATGAAATGTTTCAACTCTGACCCTTTCCAGTTCCAACCTCGGCATGGATTTGGGACTTCCCTGGAAGGATTCCACCATCAGCACTGATGGGTTTGATCTGACTAGAAGCAGCTCAGTTTGGATATCCATTTTGTGATCAGAATACCCTAATCTGGGGTTATTGCCATTGATAATTTAATGGAGTATTCTGGTTCATTTCGGGTGAGATCACTGCAGATGTAAAAAAAGATGTTGAGACTCTAGAAAGAGTGTAGAGAAGAGCAACAAAGATGATTAGGGGACTGGAGGCTAAAACATACAAGGAACGGTTGCTGGAATTGGGTATGTCTAGTTTAACGAAGAGAAGGACGAGGGGGGACATGACAGCAGTCTTCCAATATTTAAGGGGTTGCCACAAAGAAGAGGGAGTCAAGCTATTCTCCAAAGCACCTGAAGGCAGGACAAGAAGCAACGGATGGAAACTAATCAAGGAGAGAAGCAACCTAGAACTAAGGAGAAATTTCTTGAATTAGAACAATTAATCAGAGGAACGACTTGCCTCCGGTAATTGTGAGTGCTCCAACACTCAGGTTTTTAAGAAGAGATTGGAAAACTGTTTGTCTGAAATGGTTTCACGTTTCCTGCTTGAGCAGGGCGTTGGACTAGAAGATCCCCAAGATCACTACCAACTCTGTTATTCTGTTATTCTATTCTAATTATATCATGAACTGAATTAGTGCCATTGGAATTGGACCTCCAACAATATTAATATGCCATGGGTTAGTGAACGAGCCCAGTTGAACATCCTATTTATACTGTTCACTGGGGTGAATAGGGAGGAAACTCACCAAAAATTCTGGCAGGATGCAAACATGAAATGTTTCTTTTATGTGCAAATGCTAGGCAAAGGATATACAGAGACTATTAATAGTTCTGGACTGTTAAGCATAGTAATGATTCCAAATTGCACAAATCTGTGTGCAAAATGTTTTTTTTTTAAATAAAACAAGAGCAAACAAAATGGGTTTTTTTTAAAGAGTTAAATGGTTGTTTTTTTTTAAATGTCAAGAGATCGACCCAAATTTAAACAGTATTGTTGGGTTCATATAGGCTGGTGTTGCCCAAAGCATCTTCAAGATAGTAGTATTGGCTTTCTAAAACTTCCTGCTAATTTTTCACTTCCTGCTATAAATTATCATTTGCAATTGGCACGGATGTCTTGTTTTTAACCAACTCAGCATTCAAAGTCTGAGTGAAACCTTCACAGCAAACAACAGGTTTATTGATTATAAAGCCCAAGGACTGTTTTCTGGCCGCAAGAGTAAAAGAAGAAGAAAAAAGAAAGGGAAAAAAAACTTGGAGAGGAGCCATTTTTATTTTAAAAGCCTTTTTCCTCTGAATCACCCTGTTGCCTTAGCAACCACTCATTCCTGTTAACTGGCAGAAGAGAGCTTTCTTTGGTTTGAATTGCTTCTTAAAGCTGAAAGAGGGATGAAGGTCAAGCTATGAAAATTCCCCATTTCGTTCTTTGGAAATGTGAATTAGCTTGAAATGGAGCTGCTGGGAGAGCCATTTCCACAATCCCCTTCCCCACTCATTCAAATTCTTCAATGCCACGATGCTTCATTTCCGTTAATTAAATAATTATACCAAATTGTCTAAAAATAACAGTCAGCTGAATTCATGTATTCTGAACCACTCTTTGGTTTAAACCAAGTTCATATTGTTCTGCGATGGATCGATGAAAGACTCGAGTTATTTTTCCAACTTGGCAGAAGGTTTTTTTTTTTAAACTTCCTTATTATACAGTAGGAATTGTGGCACTTTAAATAAATAACGCACACGCACGCACACACACACACACACACAAAGTTGGAATAAAGCTTTTCAGACTCCTCAGCTGTCCTTTTCATCTGCTGAACATGATGGAGTATAATTAAAACATACAAGCTTTAAGATGGAAGACATTAAAAAAAGTTAGTGGTCATCTAAGAGGGGATCCAAAAATATTCATAGAAAAAAAATTGAAATAGGGATTTGGTAGCTCTTGAATTAGATGACCTGATCAGAGTAAACTTTCCTGCAGTTCTTTTTTTCCCAAGGCAAGTGCTTAAGGAACTTAAGGTGAATTCTTCGTGGACAGACTTCTCACAATTGGGATCTCATTCCTTAAAGTAAGTTTCTTTCCCTCTTGTTTTTTTTTTTTTTTTTTTTTTACGTTCGGCCACAGCAAAGGCAAATGAAACAATGAAGACATGAGAGAAGCAGAAGAAGAATTTTCAGTTCTCTTTCCAACTAATTTATATGACTGGAGAAATGTAATACCCCAGAGATTTATTTTGTGTTTTAATTTTGCTCTCAAGTGGCAAAAATGTGTGTCACTTTAAGGAGTAATTTGCTCCTGAATCTCAGCATTGTGATCTTGCTGGAAGGGTGGCCTGAAGGATGCAGGGCCACATCAGGTCCAAGGATGGCCTACTCATTTTCCTAACAAAGGAATAAAACAAAGGAATAAAAATCTGGGGAGAAAATATGAATTAGAGACGCCAGGAAAACTCACACCTCTAATTTGGATGACTCCACCCAAAGATGGAAGTAATCCCTGGAATTATCATTCATACTGTTGTGTTCTTTGTATTCCCCCCCCCTTAATCCCCTATGCATATCCTGATCACCCATTAAGGGTGATTGCCCTTCACCATTGATCGCCCATTAAGGGTGATTGCCCTTCACCATTGATCGCCCATTAAGGGTGATTGCCCTTCTCCATCTGCATACAGTTTCATGCCCGTTGCTGGTTGGCTAACTAGCAACA
>NW_015386389.1:771791-798105 GCF_001527695.2 Protobothrops mucrosquamatus
ATGCCCGTTGCTGGTTGGCTAACTAGCAACAGGGTCTTGCCAGCCAATGGAATTGTGTGATTACAAGCCAGGGGAATCCCATAAAAGAGGGCTCCCCTGGCCCAGAGAGCCAGTCCGGATTTACTTTATGCCTTGCCAATAAACCAAGAGCTGACTGTCACTCGACTCGTGTCTTACTGCCTGCGCGATCTAACACATACTTATCCCAAAGGTGCTTTTTCAAGAGGCGACTGGACTTTCTTTGTTTTTTTCTTGAAGACATTTTGCTTCTCATCCAAGAAGCTTCTTCAGTTCTGAAGAACTGAAGAAGCTTCTTGGGTGAGAAGCAAAGCATTTTCAAGGAAAAACAAAGGAAGTCAAGTTGCCTCTTGAAAAAGCACTTTTGGGACAACCATGACCTGGATGACTGAGAATCTCCGTAGACATTCATACTTCTGCAGTGTTTTGCAGTGTGCTGAAAGCCACAAAGAAAAGAGAGAGAGTTTAGACCAGAGGTCACCTTTCCAGTCTCATGGACCAGAGGGAAGGAGAGCACCTTCATAATTGGTGTGCGCACATGTGTGCGCATACATGGGGCCATGCACACACTGGCATAGCACTAGCAGCTCCATTTGTGCATGCAGCATGCACTGGCACTGGGTGCATGCACGAATGGCCATGCAGCCCCACGGCAGCTAGAGGCACATCTGCAAACAGGCTGTGGACACCTGCCCTGTGCTAGCATCCCTGTTCATGCATGCATAAATGGGGCCCCTGGAGCTAGAGCAAGTGGAGGGGAAGGCGTGGCCACATGTGTGCACATTGACCAGCCATTTCCACGGCCCGCTGGCCAAGATCCCATGGCCTGGGACTGGGTTGGGGATGCCTGATTTAGACTAACCTTCCTTTTCTTTCCTACATTCCTGTAAGTGTTCCAGGTGCTAGCCAATAGGAGAAGGAAAATGAAGAAAAAGTGACTGAAAGATACAGTCAGAAATGAGACTGCTCAATGCCATACTTGAATTTGGAAGGGAGTACTTCTTAGGCCAGTGGTGGCGAACCTATGGCATAGGTGCCAGAGGCGGCACTCAGAGCCCTCTCTGTGGCCACGTGCACCATCGCCCCAGTCCTAGGCCTTCAGCTGGGTTTTATAAAACCTTTTCGCTTTAGGCCTCTGCCGCCATGTACAAAAAAAAAAGGTTCAATCAATTAGTCAATTTCAACTTCTTGCGGGGAAAAAAAGATCTTGCAAAGTTGGAATTGATTGATTGAACTTTTTAGTCCCACCCAGTCTGCTGTTACCACCGCAGCCATGCACACCCAATGGGCCATACTCACCCAATGGGCCACGCCCACCCGGCACCTGACAATGCATAAGTGGGTTTTGGGTTGCAGTTTGGGTACTCGGTCTCTAAAAGGTTCGCCATCACTGTCTTAGGCCATCTTCCAAGCATCCCTAACAAATAGCTATCCAGCCTTTGCTTGAAGAAATCAAAAAAGGAACAAGTGGTTCAACTACTGAATTGTTCTTATTCTTAGGAAGTTTTTTTTCTCTTAACATTCAGCCAGAATCTTCTTTCCTGTAACTTAAGATCATCATTTACTGTCCTGACTTCTGAAAAAAGTCCTTGATCATGTCTCTGTCAATCCTTTTCACAGCGGGTACCATTCCAGCTTAACAACCAGAAATTATAAAACGTCAGATAATGAGAACTTGAAAATATATTTACTTTGTGCATATGCAAAAGCTTATCTACTATTTTGGATACACAGAGGAGGGAGGGCAAAAAAGACCAGGTAACCTTTCAAAAGACTTCCAAACAGAACCATGAATTAAAGTTTATGTACAGTATGTACATAACCTTTATATGCATATACTAACTACAAAACTCTGAGTAACAAAACTGTATATGCGTACAACCTCTATTTGTAAATGGCTTCTATAACCTTCATATTGTACTCATAAGTATAATTAATATGAGTTTCTGACCCTCTTTATCAATTCGGAAAAACACTTGGGGTGAATGTCCTTAAAGACAGAGGTAAATGCTCTTTCCTAAAACTGCTCTGAATAATAACATAAAAATAAAAACCATTTCCTACAAGCTGATGAACTGTTCTTTATTAAAATAGAAGTGACTAAAGTACCGTTTCTTGCAACACTCTTTCTAGATTAAACCATTTGCTCCCAACATTTACCGTGGAAATGTTTAGAAATAAGCAGAGCAAGGGCTTCATTTAATTCATATCATATGAAACAACTGCACAATAGTGGATAATGTACAAATTAGGTTTGATTTTTGGGCAGCAAATTAAAGTATATGATCATTAAGCTTAAAATTAGTGTACTATAGTCACTAAGAATTCTGGATTTCTGAAGTAGAAATACAGAGGTTTTCCACTCAAAGGTCTTAGTTTACAGACTGAGCTTTGGTTAATCATTATCTTCTAGGCTAACATATCTCAAGGGATAAATAAAATATGATGTGGAAATGCATACATTGCTTTACTAATTGGGAATATAATGTTAATAATCATGGCTACTTTTAAATTATAGTTTACTTGTACATCTGTGAGCAACAGGGTCAGTTTCTGAGCACCTGAAATGCAATCACATGACCGTGGAGCTGTTGGAACTTCAGAACCAAGTTGTAAGTACATTTTGAGGGGTCAGTCATAACTTCAGATGGTTGTTGTTAAATGGTTACAACCTGTGTTCCATCAACCTGTGTTCCATGGGTGAGACCTGGCTTGGAGGCAGTAACTGTGAGAGGGACCTTGGAGTCCTGGTGGACGATCACTTAACTATGAACCAGCAGTGTGCAGCAGCAACCAAAAAAGCTAATACAATCCTGGGATGTATAAACAGAGGCACAGAATCAAGATCATGCAAAGTACTAGTACCACTTTATAAAGCACTAGTAAGACCACACCTAGAATACTGCAGCCAATTTTGGTCACCATATCACAAAAAAAGATGTTGAGAGTTTGGAAAAAAATCAGAGAAGAGCAACTAAGATGATCAAAGACCTGGAGACTAAAACATACGAAGAACGCTGCACGACTTGGGTTTGGCTAGTCTAAAGAAAAGAAGAAATAGAGGAGACATGATAGCAGTATTCCAGTATCTGAGGGGCTGCCACAAAGAAGAGGGGATCAGGTTGTTCACCAGAGCACCAAGAAACAATGGTTGGAAGCTGATCAAAGAGAGAAGCAACCTGGAATTAAGGAGAAACTTCCTGACACTGAGGACAATCAACCAGTGGAAAAGCTTACCCCCAGAAATCGTGGGTGCTCCATCACTGGAAGTTTTTAAAAAGAGACTGGACAATCACCTGTCTGAGATGGTATAGGTCCTCCTGCTTGAGCAGGGGGATGGACTAGAAGACCTCCAAGGTCCCTTTCAGCTCTATTCTATTCTACTATTCCACATTCTATTCTACTATTCTACCATGATATCAGGGATGCGGTAAACTATCAAGGATGCCAAAAACTGATTTTTATATTGATAGATCATAAATTTTGACTTACACTCTTAGGATCTAGAACAGTGGTTCTCAACCTTTTTAATGCCGCGACCCCAACCTGTCGTAAGTCGAGGACTAAACCGGTCGTAAGTCGAGGACTAAACCGGTCATAAATCGAGGACTAAACCGGTCGTAAGTCGAGGACTACCCAACAGGTCGTAAGTCGAGGACTTTCCCTGCCCGGGAGCGCCGCGCATGCGTGGTTCCACCCCCTGCGCCGGCCGAGGCGTAGCTGGCAAGCGGAAGAGATGGAGCAGGCCGACCACCAGCTGGCCCAGCCCAAGGGAGGTAAGGCACCCGCCGGAAAAGGGGGAAAAATGGCGGACAAAAAAAATGGCAGACAGCCTTGCTTGGCGACCCCCGTGAAATGGTCGATCGACCCCAAATGGGGTCCCGACTCACAGGTTGAGAACCACTGATCTAGAAGCTATTTCATTCAAAAAGCTTTAATCACATAAACATTGGGCTTAAAATTTTACTTTAAACTTCTAAAGTTTCAAATGCAAAAGCCAATGGAAAACAGTTGCTTCTCTTTCAAGCTTTTTCTTGCCAAGTTTTATAATATTTTCTTTTCTCTCTGAGAAAGAATTTGTCCCATTTAATGTCTTCCTTAACAGAACTATTAAGCTGATATGCTATTATATATTGAAGTAGAAATGCAGATGTAGGATGTCTGGTTATTGAGGTTAAACCGTTTGGTAGGAGCTGGAGGAGAAGCTATAGATTTTTAAGGAATTTAAGCTGAAAGTATCATCAAAATACTTTCAAGCTCTATTTAAATCAAATCATTCAACATAAAATCATAGCAAAATATAATGTCGATATCAAGCACCAAAACCAAACATGGGTAAGAACCTTCATTAAGAATTACTTGTGGCAATAAGAGTGGAAAATATAACTATTTTCCACCCTTATTACATTTGCAGATAGCCAACCAGCAGCTTTTTAAATCTGGACCCAATCCCTCCTGGGAATAGAAGATCAGAAGAACATCTGCAGGGGCACCACTATATTTCTCAAATCTGTTGAATAAAGTTGCTCAGCCCTGCCCTTTACAGGAAAGAATGTTATGCTATTAGTCCTGAGGAAGTGGACAAAGTATTTTTAAATGTAGCCACCAATATATTAGATCTGTGTAACTCCTTGTTGATAAGGGCCTTCTGGGTATGATATGAACCAGGCAGTGGTAAATTAATCCTTAAATAAAATTGTGACCCTCGTGTTAATAGTCTGCACTCTCTTCAAGAACCATTGCTGGATACAAAGAGGTTGGACAATTTTCAACTTTATCCAACCTTTCCCTTCTAGAAGCCAACCAAATACCCTTCTGAACCATCTTAAGCAGTTGGAAGTAAGAGGCACAATGTTGTAATGGTTCTCTTCCTTCCTCTGGGTCTAATTCTAGTTCAGTGATGGCGAACCTTTTAGAGACTGAGTGCCCAAACTGCAACCCAAAACCCACTTATTTATTGCCGGGTGCCAGGTTGGCATGGCCCACTGGGTGGGCGTGGCTGTGGTGGTCATGGCAGATTGGGTGGGTGTGGCCAAGGTGGGCGTGATCACCTTGATGTTGCTTTTGGGGAGGGATGCCTGTGGGGGCCAGGCAGGTTTGGGGGAGATCCAGGGGGTCTCTGGCAGGTGGAGCGGTGGGCAGGAGGCTCATCCTGCAGGGCAAGGCAAGGTGGGGGTGCCATTGTCACAGGGCAAGGTGAGATGGGCCGGGGTGGCTGCTGCCTGACACCATCGGCCCCTGCACACAGAGGTCAGCGAGCGCATGGGTGCTGGGATCATCTGGCCATGTGGGACCTCAGTGAGTTAACAGGCGGCTGGTTAAAGAGGGACGGTTGCCATCTCCGGGGCATGGCGCATGTGCCCACAGAGAGGGCTCTGAGTGCCACCTCTGGCACACGTGCCATAGGTTTGCCACCACTGTTCTAGTTGGTGCTGATTAGGTGGGAAGTAGGGGAAGAAGCCCAGTCTAAACCCCTGCTTGTGCAGTCCTTAGGGCTCTACTCTCTCCCTCCACACCACTTTTTCCCCTACACATGAACTTGCTGGGTGAAGTTATCTTTCACATAGGCTTAGGTTTAATTCATATGAAAGTAATGCCCACCCTGTGGAATAACCTACTTGCTGAGGTTAGGATTGCTCCAACTCTGCTGGCCTTTTGTTAAGTTGTTGGAAACGTGTATGTCCCTCAAGTATTAAGTCAGAGAATTAGGAAAGCCCATCTTTAAGAGTTACTATTTTGAATGGCAATGGCTTCAGGCATACCATATTTTCACTTTGGTTGTTTATGTCAGGAAGGAAGGAAGGAAGGAAGGAAGAAGGAAGGAAGGAAGGAAGGAAGGAAGGAAGGAGGGAAGGAAGGAAGGAGAAGGAAGGAAGGGGAGGAAGAGAAGGAGGAGGAGGAAGAGGAGGAGGAGAAGAAGAAGAAGAAGAAGAAGAAGAAGAAGAAGAAGAAGAAGAAGAAGAAGAAGAAGAAGAAGAAGAAGAAGAAGAAGAAGAAGAAGAAGAAGAAGAAGAAGAAGAGGAGGAGGAGGAGGAGGAGGAGGAGGAGGAGGAGGAGGAGGAGAATTAGAAGTAACTGAATTGTTACTTCTTCTTTGTCACTAGGCAAAGTGAGGCAAATATCTCAGGCAGCAATTGTTGGAAACAGGCAAAAGCAGCAGTCACTTAAGGTTCCAGGAGAGATAAACCCATTCATCTGCTTCATGTGGAATAGAAGATAAGGCTATTTCTTATTTCTTAATCACCTCAGGCAATATAAATGTGTTCTTGTTTCTTTCTGAGTGCCTTTGCTTGCAAAACGTCTTAGACAACACAAGTATAAAAAGCCCCTGATAAACAATAAAAGAGGCCATTACACTAAAATTGGCAATGCCTACAGTATATCCCTCAGCCATTATAATGACAGTGGATAGGCAAGCACCAGGCAGAACTGGGTGCAGGAAGTGGTGAGAATAATAAGTATTACATGGCTTGAACTCCTAAATTAATCCACCTTCAGATTACCACAACTGATAGTCTCCCATCTTGAACTTGCACATCCTTCTTGCAGCAATCATTTTTCAAAAGACTAGAATGATGTGATTTTTAGTAAATAAATGTATGGACAAGCACAAATATTAAAATATTAATGAGTAATTGAAATCTTAGGAGTAGCAGTGATGGGGTGAAGAACTAGGACTGAGAAGATTTAGGTTCAAATTTCTGGCTTGGAAACTCATTTCAGACCAGTCACTCTCTCAATCTACATCACAAGGTTGTTGAAGTGAGGATCATCTTTGAGGTGGAAGTGCTATCTAGATTGCCTTGTGTTCCTAGAGAAAGGGTAAAATATAAATTCCATAAAAGAACGTATAACAGACAACAGAAGCCTAAAGGAGGCCTTAACCAAACAATACATTGAATGGATGGATGGCTGCTACCAAAACCAGAAGATGCATGTTTAGCTTTCTCCTTCCATTTTAAAATGTCTCATAGACTATATTATATATTCCAGTTCCACCATTTTTTTTCTAGTATCAGCACACAGTTACAGTATGTGGAATAATATATTGGAGCAATACATTGGATTTCTAGAGTACTGTTACATTCTGATCAATGTAACAGGACTATAATAACCTAGGGGGCTTTTATTAATGGTTTAGTATTTACTTGGACCTAGGATTAGCAGTTCAGAAGAAGCCTGTAGAACAGGGGTGTCAAACTCACAATGTCACGTGACGTATCATGACGTATCGTGACTTTTTTGCCATTGCCGGCAATGGGGTGGGTGCTGTTTTGCTATGATGCATCCTCCCGCGGGCCGGCAGTTTGACACCCCTGCTATAGAACATGAGATCCAATGAGCTAAACCCAGAACACCAGCGATGTAGTTCAGCTTTCCAAGGTTTTCATGTGAACTTCCCTTCCTTCCCTTCAATCTTTCATCCACCCAATTTTCCTGAGCTGGCTAACAAAATCTGCCAAAGAGCTGAAAAGTAACAATTGGTTGCATTTTGATATGGTACCTCATTGCATATCTTGGGAAGGGAGCATTGCCTTTGTTGCTATCTCATCAGTTAATACCACTTTATAATGCCCTGGTAAGGCCACATTTGGAATACTGTACCCAGTTTTGGTTGCCACAATCTAAAAAAAAATATGTTGAGACTCTAGAAAGAGTGCAAAGAAGAGCAACAAGGATGATCAGGGGACTGGAGGATAAAACACATAAGGAACAGTTGCTGGAATTCGGAATGTCTAGTCTAATGAGGAGAAGGATGAGGGGTGACATGATAGCAGTGTTCCAATATCTCAGGGATTGTCACAAAGAAGAGGGAGTCAAACTATTCTCCAAAGCACCTGAAGGCAGGACAAAGAAACAATGGATGAAAACTAATCAAGGAGAGAAGCAACCTAGAACTAAGGAGAAATTCCTGAGACAAATAATCAATAGAACAACTTGCCTCCAGAAGTTGTGAATATTCCAACACTGGAAGTTTTTAAGAAAAGATTGGACGAGCATTTGTCTGAAATGGTATAGGGTTTCCTGTCTGAGCAGGGGGTTGGACTAGAAGACCTCCAAGATCCCTTCCAATTCTGTTATTCTATTAATACAATGCAACTGGCCCTCACCCTCACATCCAACGTGATCCAATATATTATTATGGACTGCATTAGCCCTACATTTCCTTCCCTTTAAAAAAAACATACTCAACACAATCATTGTTTTCTGAATTGTTTTTGCTGTCTCAGCCACAGTAAAACATAAATGCTTTTTTGGCTTCTCTCTGAATGAACAATTTCCTAGTTAGACACACTGGATTTGGAGCTGGGTCAATAAAAGCTTTACTGTGCCCTTGTCTCTTTCCTCACAGAGCCTACAAAAGGGAATGACATTCCATTCATCCTTTCACTGGGCCACTGTGGAATATTGAGCAACACCATTTTTTTGGCTTGGATGGAAAAAAAAAAAGGTGGCAAGTTGCTGGAAGCAGCACAAATAGGAATTCTCTCATTTCCCATGCTCACTGCCCAAAGATCTGCCACTTGCTTGGGATGCATGCAAATGTTTTGCACTTTTAAGACTTTGTCTCGGCCACCAAATTGCTTGGAAAACAGCACCCATTCAGTATCAAAAGAAGATTTAGCTTAATCTCGCTGCAGCTCATGTGGTTAAGTGTAAGTTATTTGTACAGCATCCATAGCGAGCTCTTTTGGGCAGTTGTTTTGCATGCCAGAGAGACTGGACAATTAGTCTGGGAAAATGTTTCCATGCACAAATCCACTCAAGGTTTTGGAGGGTGAGTAGGAGGTTGAAAAAAAAATTGTAAGACTGCACATTGATATTTAAACTGGCCCTAACCTTACCAGACTTCAAGAAGAGTCAGAAGACATGGCTTTGTCATCTGGCATGGAAGTGTGATAGTAATATTGGCTATTCTGTTAGCGAGGTTGATTACACTCCTACAGATTATGGGGTGTTTAATGGCTTTCATAGTTTTTTTTATTGTTTTAATGGTCTTTTGTGGCTATGATTTTTGGTTGTTTTTGTTTATGTGTGTTTTTAAATCTGTAAATCACTCAGGATTATGTATGTGAAATGAGTAGCAATATAAATCAGATAAACAAATAAATAACCAGATGCATGCATACAAACATAAGCAAAAACATACCACTTAAGTAGCAATGCTGATCTTTTCCCAAAATGACAAAGTAATAATATTCAGTATTGAACTTGTTTGTCAAATTCTGAAGTACAAATGTACAACTATATGTTAGAGAAGAAAAAAAATAGCTTCAGGTAGTCATGGTGATAAATATAGTATTTAATAGAAACAGTTTTAACAGTTGCAGGAATTAGATATGACTAGTTTAATGAAAAGAAGGACTAGGGGTGATATGATAGTAGTGTTCCAATATCTGAGGGGCTGCCACAAAGAAGAGGGGATGAACCTATTTTCCAAAGCACCTGAGGGCAGGACAAGAAGCAATGGATGGAGATTAATCAAGGAGAGAAGCAACCTAGAACTAAGGAGAAATTTTCTGACAGTGACGACGATGACGATGACGATGACAACAACAACAACAACAACAGTAGTAGTAGTACTACTAGTAGTAGTAGTAGTAGAAGTAGTAGTAGTAGTAAAGTTGGAAGTGATCTTGGAGATCATCTAGTCCAACCCCCTGTTCATACAGGAAACCCTACCATTTCAGACAAATGGCTGTCCAGTCTCTTCTTTAAAACTTCCAGTATTGGAGCATTCACAGCTTCTGGAGGCAACTTGTTCCACTGATTAATTGTTCTCACTGTCAGGAAATTTCTCCTTAGTTCTAGGTTAGTTTCCATCCGTTGCTTCTTGTCCTGCCTTCAGGTGCTTTGGAGAATAGCTTGACTCCCTTTTCTTTGTGGCAATCCTTGAGATGTTGGAACACTGCTATCCTGTCACCCCCTCATCCTTCTACATGTAAACAATGGAACGGCTTGCCTTCAGAAGTTGTGGGTGCTTCTTCACTGGAGGCTTTTAAGAAGAGATTGGACAGACATTTGTCTGAAATGGTATAGAGTCTCCTGCTTGGACTAGAAGACCTCCAAGGTCTCTTCCAACTCTATTATTCTGTTATTCTGAAATGGTGATTCTTCTTTAGCTACTAGTTTACAACAATGTACAGTATCTTATTTCCAACCAAATGTTGGAAAGATATGGATTTTTTTTCTAGTACTCCCATTTATCTTTGCTCTTCGAAATGAAATGCTCCTGTCATTACCAAATCACCAAATTACCAAGTCAAAAGACATAGAGTTGCCTCAATAATAAGAATGTAAAAGAATTCTCCACTTATACTGCTGGAAATGTGGTCATTGCTGTTGTTGTTGTTGTCTCTGGAGATTCTCAATCATCCAAGTCATGGTTGTCCCAAAGGTGCTTTCCAAAAGGCAACTGGATTTTCTTGGTTTTTTCCTTTAAAACATTTCACCTCTCATCCAAGAAGCTTCTCATCCAAAAAGCTTATATTTGCTGCTGGAGTAAACAACAACACAACAACTCAAAGGTGCTTTTCAAAAGGCAACTTGACTTTCAGTTGAACTGAAGAAGATTCTTGGATGAGGAGCCAAATGTTTTCAAGGAAAAAAAACCAAGAAAGTCTAGTTGCCTTTTGATAAGGTTGTCGTTTTGGGTTGTCGTTTTGTTGCTTACTCCAGCAGCAAAAATACTCCAGCATCCCTTTCTAAGCTTCCCTATTTTTTGTATTATGATTCTTTTGTATTCTAGAAGATTTCTTCCTTCTCTTCACCCCCCAAAAAACCCATCACAGATGATAATGGATAAGAAGCCAAGACATTTTATAGAATAGAGAAGGAAGAATAGGTGAAATGGAGTTGGAAGATGAAAGGAAGAGAGACAAAGATGTAACAGGAAGAATTTTCTTGTTTCACTCAGTCTCTATGTAACCCAAACTGTAGTAATTGTAATATTTATTACTACAGCTAAAATGTCACTCCATTTCCAGACACTCTATGGCATACATTGTTGATATCAGGTATCATTCTGGGTTTCAGCCTTTACTTCACATACTCTCCCACTGATCAAGCATTATGTTATAACCAAAGTTTCTTGCCTATTTGATCATACAATATTTAATATATTCATCCTCTGTATTCATTCTCAACACTAATTTATACATCTCGCCAAGATGTAATTTATACATCTTGGCAAAATGGACTAAATTACCATTTTCAATTCATTTTGTTTTAAGGTTGCGTTTCATTGCGTTTTATTCTTTTTTCCCCGTCTTTTCAGCTGAGTTATTTTACTGCTGATCATTTGATCAAAACCGTTTTACTGAAGTGTTACTTATGTATTGATTTTTTTTTTCTTCTCCTAGAGATCTTTGGGAGGGAAACAGTGTCACAATAAATAGCAATAAAAATCTCTCCTGTGTGCTGTAGATGGTCTAGTACACTGTTTGGAAGGGGTGTCCCACAAAACATAATACTGTAGCAGACCAAAGGGCCACATCTTCTGGGAGGGAACAATTAAACAGTGGAATGGCTTGCCTTCAGAAGTTGTGGGTGTCCCATCACAGGAGGTTTTTAAGAAAAGATTGGACAGCTATTTGTCCAGAATGGTATAGAGCAGTGGTTCTCAACCTTTTTAATGCCATGACCCCAACCGGTCGTAAGTCGAGGACTAAACCGGTCGTAAGTCGAGGACTACCCAACCAGTCATAAGTCAAGGACTTTCCCTGCCCGGGAGCGCCGCACATGCGTGGTTCCGCCTCCTGCGCTGGCCGAGGCGTAGCTGGCAAGCGGCAGAGACGGAGCAGGCCAACCACCAGCTGGCCCAGCCCAAGGGAGGTAAGGCACCCGCCGGAAAAGGGGGGAAAAATGGCAGACAGCCTTGCTTGGCGACCCCCGTGAAATGGTCGATCTACCCCAAATGGGGTCGCGACCCATAGGTTGAGAACCGCTGGTATAGAGTCTCATGCTTGGGGGAGAGGAGATAGTTTTGCCTATCTTTTAAAATCAAACTTTCTCCTCAAGGCATACATGTTCTTCTTCCCTTCCATGTCCTCTAAAGGAGGAATTCCATACTTTTAGTAAAAGTGATAAACTGTACTGTATATGTCTTTTTGCGGTGCTCCTTTCATTCTCATCAAAGTGTAATCAGAAGATCAGAAACACTTTGCAATAGTGGTTTCACATCTGGAGCTTGAATTTTTATGTCCGCAGGAATCCTTCCATAAATCATTGCTTAAATGGCAGACAAAGGGCATGATGGGTAATAGATCAGTTTGCAAAGTGCAATCAGAAGGTTTCCTCTGACATTTTTTTTTTATCTTGCAAAGCTGTGTCTTCAGAGGAAAAATAAATTCCAGGGCTCTTGGATTTTGCAACATTTTATTCATTCCAATCAGGTGGTGATTCTCATTATTAGCACCAGAAAATAAAAATTAAAATATCATTTTCCCCTTATCCAGCACCCAGAAATATTGCTTTCACTCAGTCAATGTGGCTGAAACCATTACAGTATATGCAAAGATTATTGGCTTCATCAGAGAGGGGGAAGCAAGGTGTTGTTGTTTTTTTTAATGTGTGTATCTTTCTTTATTTCCCCCATAGGCAGAATGCCTTTCCAATATTGCATATTCCCTCCTGCCCCACCTGATTTTAAACCGAGAACCAGATGTGCAGAAGGAATAGTAAAATAGTCAGCACAAATATATTTGAAGCGCTTTAAGTCCCCTCTCTTCCACAAATTCTAAATGAAAATTCAAATAAAATTCAAATAGTCAGGCACTTATGTTTTGTTATAGAGTGGAGAAAACATTATTGAAAACAGATAGAAAAAGATGGGGTAGGGGACTACAGGTATCCTGAATGTGTGCATTGTATATATGTCCTAAATGTTGGGATATAAGCAGCAACACATAGCTTGCAAAAGAGTTCATAGATTCAATCTTAGTTTGCATAGAACAGCTTAAGTATACTTGAAGTATAACCAAGCTTTGGCTGGGCTTGTAGTATACTCACCAAAATGTGCCTAAACTGAGTTGCCCTTAATGTTAGCATGGAATGGTACAGATATTGGTAGATTTTCACTGTTTTGCTAAAAGTCATTATTTCAAAGTCTTGACTGACTGCCCAAGCCAAGATGGGAAACAGATGTCAATGTCTATGGGTCTGTATAGTGACGATCATATGGGAGATGGTCTTGTGGAATGTTAAAGCAGTAGATCAGGGGTGTCAAACTGCCAGCCCATGGGCCGATTTCATCATACCAAAGCCTCACCCATCCCATTACGGGCAATGCAAAAAGAGTTGCGACACATCGCGACACGTCACGTCACGTGGTGAGTTTGACACCTGTGCAGTAGATGATAGAGAGAAGTGGGAGGGAGGGAGAAAGGAAAAGGAAAAGGAAAAGGAAAAAGGAAAGGAAAGGAAAGGAAAGGAAAGGAAAGGAAAGGAAAGGAAAGGAAAGGAAAGGAAAAGGAAAGGAAAGGAAAGGAAAGGAAAGGAAAGGAAAGGAAAGGAAAGGAAAGGAAAGGAAAGAATTTTGCATGCAGATAATGCCATGCTGTTGACTGAGAATCCAATGATTTGCAAATGACATTAGTATAAATTGTATAAGTATAGTATAAATTAGTATAAATAGATAAGGAGTTTGGATCCTAATATTAATGTAGTAAAGATCATTTGTGCATAATGGGAAATGAAGTAACCAATGGAATGTTCTGTATAAACAGAAATATAGTGTTCACAAAAATGAGAAAATGAATGGAGAAGTTTTACAAATGAAAACCAGTTTGGTGTAATGGTTAAGATGCTGGGCGAGAAACAGGGAGAGCACTATCTATGGCATCTTGAGCATTACAAAGCAAAGGTAGGAAATAATGATAAGTAGAGCACCGCTTGAGCACCATCAGCATTGACAACATCACCATCAATCAATTGCAAAAGGCAACTATATCCTGCAACAATACCTTTAATACTGTCAAACAATATCCGGTTCTCCCAAGTCCAGTCTAAGCTAGCTGACAGTGTGTCTCAAACCACAAGCAAACAAAGAAACAAATAAATTGACAGTGGACAAAAATGCCAAATCCAGTCTAAACATCTGACTATGTTTGCCTAATATATGCTGGTGGCTGGGAAGGAAGGAAGGAAGGAAGGAAGGAAGGGGAGGAAAGGGAGGAGGAGGAGGAGAAGAAGGAGAAGAAGGAGAAGAAGGAGGAGGAGGAGAAGAAGAAGAAGAAGAAGAAGAAGAAGAAGAAGAAGAAGAAGAAGAAGAAGAAGAAGAAGAAGAAGAAGAAGAAGAAGAAGAAGAAGAAGAAGAAGAAGAAGAAGAAGAAGAAGAAGAAGAAGAAGAAGAAGAAGAAATAATAATAATAGAAATTATTTCACACAGGCTGAGTCTCCCCTTCATTGGACCAAAGATCCACCTGGTTCAGTGTCCTGATTCTTTCAGAGTTAGAACCACCCATTTCCTGCTATCCATTTCTATTATTTTTTTTATTAAGCGTTTTTTCATCTTTCTGTGTTTGGTGTTTTCAGGTTTGATAAAGGAGAATATTTGTAGTTTAGGGTTGAAATGAAGGGTCCTTGGCGTTCTCTGATCATTGGAGCACTTTAGATATTGCCTAGTTTGGGTAACAAAATATCTTCAAGAAAACAACGGGGTTCAGGCATCACCAAGGACCTCTCAACCTCAGGATTCTCACACCAATGTGTAATGGCATTTTTTTTTCAACATAGAATTGAGATAACTCTCTGGTAATTATTTCTGTCTCTGTCTCTCTCCACACACACTCAGAGACACACGCACAGAGACACAGTTCCTAGTTCTAGTCACAAACACACTTAATTTTCATGGGGATTGTAATTCTTCCTGTTTGATGATGGTCACTGTGATTAGAGAAAGTAACAGTTTCAGTGAAAAGACTGCAACAATATTAAACCTTTGAATCTAAGGACCAAGCCCTTTCCCTATATTTTCTCTAGCTCTTGACTGGCAGAGTAAATGCTTGCATTTTGGAGAAGCAATTTAATTCACTGCTGATTGCCTTGGGGCTGAGTGCTGCAAAAACAATCTCAATCAACATCTGTTAATGTCAGCAGGAATTGTATCAAGGAAGGATGTGAAATGTATCAAAATTTTGCATAAATTATAGCTGCCTTCCCCTATCCATCTAATCTTCTGGACATCATGTAATGGTAATTTGCAAATCAGATGTTGTAATATGCTTGAAATTTTAATTCATCAAGTACACTTGAATTAATTTGTTAAGAAAAATGTAAGTGTGTGCATTTCAAGAGTCCTAAAGCAGCCTAAAAAAATAACAGCTCTATGTTGGTTCTGGAAATTATCTGTTTGATTACAGATTAATCTGTGATAGAATAAATATTTTAAATTTATTATTAATGAATGCATTTTCAGATAGGAAACTTATTTGCTATTTCCTAGATGATCCACCAATGTGCATCAGATGTGTTTAATAATATAATAATGTCTTCCATTTCTACCAGTAGAATTTTCTAATGCAACTTATACATTCTATAAGAACTATTTTATTTTGCAGAGGCACAGGTGTCTGAAAAGCATATATATGTTATCCATATGGATAAAATATTCAAATCAATCCATTTTATGAAGAATTGGTGTTTGTAAAGGAATCTCCACAATACAGTTCTTCTATAGACCAGAAGGATTTTATGATATAATCATAGCAACATTAAAAAATTGTCATTGAAGATGTCAGTTCTGGTGTAAATAAATCTGTTTTGTGTTTGCATACAGTCTTGTGCTTATCAGGATTGGCAAATTGTCATTAGAGTTCTTCCTATTGAAAGTTGTCATCATTGAGGAACATAGTTTAAAAACTTCTACACTGAAACTTTTTAAATAAATATAGAGGACTCTAGGTTGGAAGGTATGTTTTCTTATACTATGCATCTATCATATCTATCTATCTATCTATCTATCTATCTATCTATCTATCTATCATCTATCATTTATCATCTATCATCTATCATCTATCATCTATCTATCTATCTACAGTATATATCCTCTGTCTGTCTGTTTCTCTGTCTGTCTGTCTGTCTATCTATCTATCATCTACCTATCTATCTACAGTATCTATCCTGTCTGTCTGTCTGCCTGCCTGCCTGCCTGCCTGCCTGCCTGCCTGCCTGCCTGCCTGCCTGCCTGCCTATCTATCTATCTATCTATCTATCTATCTATCTATCTATCTATCTATCTATCTATCTATCTATCTATCTATCTATCTATCTTCATCACCATCATCATCATCATCATCATCATCATCATCATCATCACTAGTTTTAGCAGCCTCAATTTAATGACTCTGGGTAATATACATAAACAATCCTAATCAAAAATAATCTTCACGTACAGTATTAAAACAATTTATACTCAAACAGATAACAGTCACAAATATAAAAACTAACTATGAGCAGAAATATTTTGGACCCCAAAGACCCCTTGAAATGAAGTCCTTTCATCATAGGCAAGAAGAGTAAGAGTTAGTTGCATTCCTAGGGGAAACATATTCTATAAAGCAGGGCTATTACCAGAAAGGATTTTGTCCTTGTCCTGCTTTTTTTACACAACAGTAGTAAGTGCTACTTTGATCGGGCCTTCCTTTGATGTTTGAAATAGAATCATGTTTGGTAGAGAGTTCCCTGATGTATCTCAATGCATAGTGATAGCCAACACTTTGAACTGGGCTTCGAATCCAGTTGGCAGTCAGCACAACAATGACAATATTAGTGTAATTCTACAGTAATGGGTCTCATTGGGTAAAATCCTGGTGCTGTATTCTGTACAAGCTAAACTACAAAGGCAGCCCCACAGGCAGTGCATTACAGTGGTCCAATTGGGAGATGATCAGATAAGAGTGAGTGTCAATAGGGCATCCTGGCCCAGGTCAGGCTTCAACTGACAGACTACCTGAAACTGGGCAAAGACCTTCCCAGTCATGGCCTCCACCTGCTGATCTAACAGGAAGTATAAATCTAGGAGGAGCCCCACTTTGCTGATCAGAAAAACTAATGGGCATATAGAAATATATGGCTATACATTAATAAACACCATAGCTATCTATGGTTGTGAAAGTTGGACCTTAAAAAAGCAAGACTGGAAGAAAATTTACTTATTTGAGCTGTGTTTCTAGAGAAGGCTCCTGCATATTCCTTGGACAGCAAAGGTGACTAACAAGCAAGTATTGGAGCACATAACACCAGACATGTCACTGGAAGGCAAAATCATGAAACTGCATTTCACTTAGTTTGGCCATGTCATGTAGAGAAATTCACTAGAGAAAGCAGTTATGTTGGGAAGAAAGGAAAGGAAACCAGGCTGCCAACAAACATGATGGTTAGACATCATCCAAGCTGACACCAGCCAGAGCATAGAAAAAACCAAAGTAGTGCAAGATTGGAAGATTTGGAGAGACCTGGCTCACAGAATTGTCAAGAGTCAGACATGACTGAATGGATAACATTATCATCATATTAATAAACATAGATCAATTATCGCTTGCTAATGTTTAATGTGAGTTTGCCTTTCCCTAATAGCCTCCGGAAACATGTTGAGGATCTCAATAGCATTTTCAGCTCAGTCTAGGTTGGTAGTATGTAGCTGATATCTCAAACCTACAGATGACCTCTGTAGCTTAATAAAGATGTTGAATAACATAGGGAAACATTGTGTCCTGTGTATCTTACTCTAGAGTACTAAAGGGTTTGATCACCATTATTTTCTATGGTTGTCACTCATGTAGGAGCAGAATCATTGTAAGACAATGCCTTCAACTCCTACACCCTGTAGGAGATCCAAAAGAATATGGTTGATGGCAATGGAAACTACTAAGTGGGCCAAAAAGGGGTGTATACCCCAGTGGTGGGATTCAAATACGTGAACAACCAATTCTCTGTGTGTATGCTGCTTCAGGAAGTTCATTCTGGGCCTGGGCAACAAAAAATTAGCTACCAGTTCTGCCAAACTGGTGCGAACTGGCTGAATCCCACCACTGGTATACGCCCATTTAGGTCCTGATGAAAGTTATTTACCAGAGTAGCCAATGCAATATCTGTCTCATGACTGGACCTAAACTCTACCTAAAAAGGATCCTTTAGAATCCACTACAATTGAGTTTCTACTAACTGTTCAGTAAAGTCAGGAAATGATGAGACACATCAAGGATGGTCGGATAAGGATGGTAAGAAAGGATGCATTATCTCTGCTTCAAATCAGGAAACATTACCTTCTTCCAAGAAGCATTTAAAGCCTTTAAAATCCAGCTGCAGATGCCTCTCCAGCGTCTGAAGGAGACAGGAAGAGTATAAATTTAGATCAGAGATCATACTGCTGAACTCATATTTCTGGATCCTCTTCACTTCCCCAGGTTTCACATGCTTAAAAGAATCCCAAACTAAAATGAAAAACGCTACCTCCATCAATTCCTTTGTGATTTCTTCCCCAACTGGCACCCAAACCACAGCAGATACAGGTGAATTTATCTGCAAAAAAAACCCTACAATTCACCCATTAGTTTATGGATATCTTATTTCACTGATTCTTCCTGATAAAAGTTTGGGTTATTCTGAACCTCAGGCAAGAATCTGCAATCTCTGTGCAAGAGACACAGAGAAGGGTGTAAAATGAATGCTTTCCCTACTTTCAAGGTCAGAAATTCCCATGGTTTGACATATTCTTCATCTAGGAAAGACAAAGAGGAAGGAAATTTTGCAAATATTAATATTAGAGTTTTTGTAAACTAGAAATATTACTCACTAGGACAGTGGTGGCAAACCTATGGCACGCATGCCAGAGGCGGCACTCAGAGCCATCTTTATGGGCATGTGCGGTCGCTCCCCCCACGGCCCCCTCCTCACCAACAGCCCCCCCAGAGGAGAGCCATCCCCGGGCGCGGCCCATGCAGAGCAGTGCAGCCAAGGATATGGCAGCCAGGCAGCGGGGTCAAGACTCCACCCTTGCGCCCCGTTGTGCACAGATGATACTGTGGGTGGAGGGGCTGGCCACTCTGGTGCTGATGGGCCGCCTGGGTGATCTGCTGCAGCAGGCCGTGGAGGCAGTGGGTGGCCCTGCGGGCAGGCTGGGCAGGGCAGGGGGCGGGGCAGGGCAGGGCAGGGGCAGGGCAGGGGGCGGGGTGGTTCTGGGGCACTCGGTCTCTAAAAGGTTTGCCATCACTGAACTAGGATATTGTAATTGCCTGTCCTTGTGAAGTATCTTTCATAAAGAGATATTGTTAAGCATCGCAGTATGATAAAGGCATGAATTTTACAGGGAACAAAAAAATATAATAAATTTGAAGGAAACCTATCACATTTAGATTCCATCTTTCATAAACTCCCAGCAATATACTTTATTCAGATGTTACATTATTCAATTGCCTAAATGAATGTTTGCATGAAACAGAACTGAATGAAATGTATTGTTTCGTGGTAAGAAAACAATGTTGCCAATGGAAAAGCCTTCCTTTTTTTTAAGAGTTTCCGTGTCCCATTCAATACATTTCAATGAATGATATATTCCCAGGATTGGATAGATTCATCCATGTGACTAATAATCAAGAAAAACACAAACGCAGCCAGCAATGACACTGAATACGAATGAAAACAGAATGAAAAGAAATTGGTACTTTCTATCTACATATAAAATGCCCAGGATAACAAAAAGAGGTGAAAGAAGTAAACTGCATTCCTAAATCTAAATTAGACAGCTTCTTTAAAAAAATGGAAATTGCTGTTTTGACAAAAGGTTAAGTGAACTAGGAAATGCAAGTTATATGCCCAGTAGCAAAAAAAAAAAAAAAAAAAAAACCCGAGCAGGAACATAAACATCTTCCATGTTCTGCAACAAGAAAATTTTCCTTAATAATGGAATACTTTTGCAATGAAATATATGAAGGCATATTGCATGCCGAGATATACGTATCTAGTAATTTGCCCTTTGACCTTAGTCATGCTACATTTTGCCCTTCAGCATTCCCTATAGAGGAACCTTTGCAGAGCAAAATTTCTGTAGATCTCCTGCTGTGGCCTCTTGCAGCTATAAGAGTTCATGCAGGGTCCATCTGGTAGGTAAATATTAAGGTAACCTAAAGGTTGTCCATGTTGGTGCTATATATACATGAGAGTATCTTGTTATGTCAAGTTGAGGTATTACAACCACAGTAGTACAGTCCTCTAATAGTTTTAGGTAGTTAGAATGTCATGTTGCCATGGGGCAAAAGAACCAGATCTTTAGGCATACACTGTAGTTTAACATTAAGTTTAAGGTTAAATTAAAAAAAACAAACTAACTAATAAAGGGAACACATGCAGTCAACTTGTACTCCAAACAAAGTCCAGCATCCTAAACTGCTTCAAGGGAGTCAGTGGCATATCAATTTAATACATTATTATTATTATTAGTGGTAGCAGTAGTAGTAATAGTAGTAGTAGTAGCAGCATTATATTTGTATTAAATGGTTAATCAGGTGCCAAACTAGAAACCTGCTAAATAAAATGGGCAACAAATCTGAGAAAATGTTTACTAATCAACATATTTATTGATCGATTGACTTGAATTTCTATTCCCCATGTTTTTCAATAATTATACATTCTTCAACACATCCTGAGTTATACTATGACATTTACTAAGTTTTACATTATTTCTTCTGCTTGGCATTGATTCCAAGTTGTTAACCTAGACTTCTTCTACCCTAGGCGAGATGGCCCTGTGAAGATCATCAGTCTACAACATAATCCCTTCCTCTGTTTTCAACAACTGCTATGATACATAGAGTTATATTCCCTTGGATAGTAACATATAGTTGTCAGTGATATCTTATTTTCCATACAAGGAAGTATATAGAATTCCATATTCCCAAATGTTTCCCCATCTAAGCACTTAACCAGGCCTGGTCTGGCATATCCATATATCTGTTTCTACTGTGATTAATCTTTGGTAGGTCTATCTTTTAATATGATCCATCTGACATAAGATGTAATAACATTATGATGCCACTTTAAAAGGAATAAGCAATTGTGCATTGCTCATAATTATTTATTTATCTGATTGTTCACTTATTTTATTTTGTTTTTGCAAAGTACCCTGGAAAATCTGTTAAATCTATAACATTTGTAAAGAGCCATTCTTTTTGTTTTCAACTGTTCATTTATTTACAACCCACTTTTTTTACATAAATTTTGATAGAGAGCTACCAAAATGATAACAAGGTAAATACTTTGTAAGAAAATGTACTGAAAATAGCACCAGGCTGCATACATTCAATTCATCTAGTGCCAGCAGAAGTAAAATAGAACAAGAAATTTCTCCAAAAGTATAATTAGTGCTATTAAAAGAATAAGAGAATTAAGTGGTTTCTTGTACTAAGAATTCTAGGTCTAAAATTATGGTGCTATCCCTAAGTATTTCTTTTACTAATCATCTATGAAAACATTAAAAATTCAAGACACTGAATTGCTAAGAAGGTACACAAGGGAGAATGTGGTCTTTTTACTATACTATCTTTGTAATGCTTGAAAAACAAAAGTAAACTGCTAAGTAAATCTGAAAAGAAACTAGAGCTAATACTGTTCTTCTCATCATAACCCTAATGGACTCAGTGATGTCCAATTTTTTATCATTGCATTCTGCATAAGCTGAAATGTTATTCATCTTGGACATCCCGAAAGCATGAATAGACCTACCTATAAGCAGATCATCTCTCTGTCTTGGAATTTATAGTTGATACACAAGATGAAGCGAATGTGAGAAGCTTGAGCAACTTGTGTATCAGTTGAGTTTTCAGAACACTTGATCATGGGATCAAGATACCTGATGGAACAGTGCAATTTTATCTCAGACTACTAGAATGATAGCAATTGCAACAGCATTTATACTGTCCCATAGTGCTTTACAGCACTCTCTGGGCAGTTTGCAATGTCAGAATTATTTGCATATTGCCGCCAACAATCTGGGTCCTCATTTTACCAACATCAGAAGGATGGAAGGCTGAGTCAACCTCAAGCTCCATCAGGATAGAACTCCAGAGTTTGCCTGCAATACTGCACTTTAACCACTGCACCACCAGGGCTCCATCAGAAATCCTACTAGACTGATACTATAGAACTTCGACACTTCTGACTTTCAATTTGTTAGTCTTTTGGGTGACCATTCCTTTTACTGAAACTACTCACTTTT
Organism: Protobothrops mucrosquamatus; assembly: GCF_001527695.2. Taxonomy (NCBI): domain Eukaryota; kingdom Metazoa; phylum Chordata; class Lepidosauria; order Squamata; family Viperidae; genus Protobothrops; species Protobothrops mucrosquamatus. Next base: position 794,023 of record NW_015386389.1, read on the forward strand.
TCACTTAGCTTAAACCTTTTTAGTTTCCAGGCATAAAATGAAAAAAAAAAGTTATGTCTTTTCTTGCTCTGTTTAGCTGTTTTTGAATCAATTTGAATTATCATGTGTCCATGTGATCTTACATACACAAACCCCAAGTGTCTTAACTGTGGTTAAATATTGGATGGATTACAGTTTAATTACCTTGTGTGCTGTTTAAAAGTGTAGCATCAGATCAAATCAATCCTTTATAACCAGGGTAGGGTACAAAAAACTATAACAGAATTAGCATTAAAAATACAACACAATAAAATTACATGTAAAAAGGCTTAAAAAATAAAACCAAAGAACTAAAAAATGAGTTGAAAAGGAGTTGAAAAAGAGGGGTAGGAGCATTAAATGGATGTACAGAACACGGCAAACTAAACCCATCACAATACAGAGCTCCTTATAATGATAAATTAGGTGCTCTGGATTAAAACTGGTTTGTGGCACAGGTGATCTTCTGACAAATGTTAAGTGCAGCTATGTACAACCTGGCAACTGTGGCAAGACTGGTACCAGAGCAGCAGGGAGGTGTAGACTTGCCCTGTGAGTCCTGGGTATTTATGCAATCAGGGTGAGATTAAGCTAGTATGAATGTCTCTGCAGTATAGACACTGGAGAATTACATGTTCTGTAGTTTCTGTGTGTCCAGAATCACAGCAACATGGTCTCTCTGCGTAGGGGGTGGAAGCATGGAATAAAAGTATGTAGATGTGCAATGTAAAGTATTTTAGATAGATACATAATGGAAGGAGGAAGCTTTAGAGTTCACAAGGTTAGTACTGTATGGAACAAAACTGTGACTGAATCTGGATGTTCTGCTTCAGATACCACGGAGCCCCCTCCCAGAAGGTAACAAAGAAAACAGGTCGTGAAGAGGATGTGTAGTGTCCCGGACAATCTTGCAGACTCTGCTCAAGCAATGCTTATATGCTGTGTCCTGGATGGAAGGGAGGGAACAGCCAATGATCTTTTCGGCCGTCCTCACCACTCTCTGCACCGCCTTCCTGTCTGAAGCAGGGATGCTTCCAAACCAGACTGTGATGCTGTATGACAGGATGCTCTCGATCGTCCCTCTGTAGAAAGTGATAAGGACAGGGGAAGGAAGATATTCTTTCCTCATGCAACGCAAAAAATGCAGGCGTTGCTGTGCCCGCTTCACCAGTGTCTCGCTGTTGAGTGACCAAGACAGCCTACTTGTTAACTGCATACCCAGGAATTTGATGCTTTTCTCATCATTATAACAGAAAAACCATGTTGAGCCATCTGGCTACCTGAACACCAACCAAACATCAATTTGAAGGAGTGTTTTTCTCACTAACTTAGATCATTCACAACCTAACAGAACTAATTAGTACTGGGAGTAAAGCTAAACTAGAAGTACTTGATTGAATCCAAATATGTTCTTCTCTGCATTATATGCTTTTTTCAATACAGATTAATTAAAAAGGAAAGACATTCTGCTAATTCCTCCTCCTCCTCTTCCTCCTCCTCCTCCTTTTCTCTGAAAACCCACCTGAAGAGTTGGGGGATATTCAAGAATAATACAGTGGTTTCAGATATCCACAGGGGGAAAAAGTATTAGTGAAAATGCCTTTTCCTGCTCTTCCATCAGTTAAGATGTCCCATAGATCAACCTCATTTTACAAACACCATAATGTTTTTGGCTCCTGCTCATATTACAGTACTTTAAAAAAAGTATCTTGTATTCGGGAGAATAAGAGATTTTTTGTGGATAAATGGTTTAATCAAACTGCAGTCCAATAGAATAGAGAAAACCACCTCCTGAAACCAGACACAAAAACAACTCACAGAAGGAGAAATCTTATATGGATGAAACCTCCATCCCGTCTCCTTTCTGGAATGGTAGAATTATTTTGCTTATATTTATAGTAGATTAACATTATTTTCTCTACTCTCATCATTTGTGTAATCAATTTTCTAAGTCAGTGATTCTCATATTCCTCCCCACATTCACTGTCAATCTGGTAGTAAGATCAGAGTCCACATACCACCTTCACTCCTGCTTCACATAGGCCAGTGGTGGCGAACCTATGGCACGGGTGCCAGAGGTGGCACTCAGAGCCCTCTCTGTGGGCATGCGCGCCATTGCCCCAGTCCTAGGCCTTCAGCTGGGTTTTATAAAACCTTTTCACTTTAGGTCACTGCCGCTGTATGCAAAAAAAAAAAAGGTTCAATCAGTCAATTTCAACTTCTCGCGGGAAAAAATGATCTTGCAAAGTTGAAGTTGATTGATTGAACATTTTAGTCCCACCCAGTCTGCCGTTACCACCGCAGCCACACCCAGCCAATGGGCCACACCCAGCCAATGGGCCACAACCACCTGGCACTCAACGAGGCAAAGTGGGTTTTGGGTTGCAGTTTGGGCACTCAGTCTCTAAAAGGTTCATCATCACTGACATAGGCCACTACTTAACTGATACATGAAAAATGGATGCAAATTGGTCCACTGAAGAAGACAAGCAATAATAGCAACATGACAGCTAAGATTCAGTATTGTGGTCTATGGAAATTCTCAATCATCCAGGATATGGTTGTCCCAAAGATGCTTTTTCAAAAAGCAACTGGTCTTTCTTTGTTTTTCCTTGAAGACATTTCACTTCTTCTCATCCAAGAAGCGAAGAGCTGAAGAAGCTTCTTGGATAAAAAGTGAAACATCTTCAAGGAAAAACAAAGAAGGTCCAGTTGCTTCTTGAAAAAACACTTTGGGGACAAGATTCAGGGTTGAAAATAAGAATTGACTCACATATGCTGAGCTAAGCAGAACTGTGATCATGTGGAAGATACTCAAAATAAAAGGAAATAGGAGCAATTATCTAAAATCTTATTTTATTAGACTAGAGATCCATTCACTTCTAGCTCTTTAATTTATTTTTCAGGTTTTTATTGAAGAATGTTGTTTATGATTAATGTGTAGGTTTTCTAACAGTTAATGTCATATGTCATGAGGAATATTAGTTAAAGTGGTAAACAAATGCTTAAGTTTACTTACAGTTTGGGTAATAAATTAATTGAAAATAGGGGTAGTGGATACGCAAACATTTCAAACTACAATTGTCTTATTTAACAAAAATACACTGTATTCCTAAAGATCAACATATAGGCAGAGGTTTTCATTTTTAATTGTGCAGTCTTCACATTTTCAGTGCTTTTCAAATATTTATTTAGTGGTCCATGGTTTCAGAAAGATTCTAAACATTTTTGTTTATTCTGCCATTCCATATACAGTCTTTTCACTAAAATATATTTTCTTGAAAATGGCCACTGTAATGTTTAGTACAGAATATTTAAGAAAGATAAAAGGTACACTCATTGTGGGATTATTTGGGGAGCTGGAAAAGATGGTTTATATTTCTATTGGTGAGTGATTGCCACATCTGCAATTCGTATTAGAAATGAATTATCTGCACTTCAAGTTTCTAATGTATAATACATTGAAAACTCTAGCCCAAAACATTTCCAGAATTGTCTGAGTTCAAAATATTCACATCTTAGTAGCCAACATGTCTCTATTTTGCAAATCAGATCAGACTGAAATTTCCTGGTTTAATAAAAAAAAGTGATAAAAAATATCCTATCTATCTATCTCAATACCCATTTACAGAGAGCTATACTAAATTGACACATACAGACACATACAAAATAAGGAAAAGCATTTGGCTGAAAAATAAACCTGAAATAGAGCCAGGTTATATTTAATAAATTCACCCAAAAAAAGAAAAATGGTTATATCTGGAGAAGAATTAAACGTAGTAGACCACTACATATACTTTGGCCAATGGATCCCAATGGAAGAAAATAAAGGAAATTAAAAGGCGTGTTAAATGGTGAAAAAAGTAAGGTTCTACATTTAGGCAAGAAAAACCAAATGTACAGGTATAGTATAGGGGGTACCTTGATCAATAGTAGTAACTGTGAGAGGGATCTCAGAGTCCTAGTGGACAATCATTTAAATATGAGCCAGTAGTGTGCTGCAGCTGCCAAAAAAGCCAACACAGTGCTAGGCTGCATTAACAGGGATAGAATCAAGATCACGCA
>NW_015386389.1:798205-833969 GCF_001527695.2 Protobothrops mucrosquamatus
CCAGTTTTGGTCACCACGATGTAAAAAAGATGTTGAGACTCTAGAAAGAGTACAGAGAAGAGCAACAAAGATGATTAGGGGACTGGAGGCTAAAACATATAAGGAACAGTTGCTGGAATTGGGTATGTCTAGTTTAACGAAGAGAAGGACGAGGGGGGACATGATAGCAGTGTTCCAATATCTCAGGGGCTGCCACAAAAAAAAGGGAGTCAAGCTATTTTCCAAGGTGCCTGAAGGCAGGACAAGAAGCAATGGATGGAAACTAATCAAGGAGAGAAGCAACCTAGAACTAAGGAGAAACTTCCTGACAGTTAGAACAATTAACCAGTGGAACAACCTGCCTCCAGAAGCGGTGAATACTCCAACACTGGAAGTTTTTAAGAAGAAACTGGACAGCCATTTATCCGAAATGGTATAGGGTTGCCTGCCTGAGCAGGGGGTTGGACTTGATGACCTCCAAGGTCCCTTCCAACTTTATTATTATTATTATTATTATTAAATGTGGTTGGCAAGCATTTGGCATAATTTTCAAGAACAACCTGCCCCTATGCCTGAAGGGAAAATTTTTGGATCAATGTGTGCTACCTGTTCTAACATGGACAGTCCTAACAGTGAAACATGAACTCTAGCCTCACAATCGATACAAAATCTACGAGTGGTACAAAGAGCCATGGAAAGACAAGACAAGACAGAAAGACCCTCACATGGATTAGAGTACAAGTAAAAATATACGATGCCATCCAAAGAGGAAAAGAATGGAAATGGAAATAGGCTGGTCATAGAGCAAGAAGAACGGTTGGCAGGTGGACCAAGCCAGTCATAGAAGGCATTCCACTTGATAAAAAGTGTCCATGAAAGAGACCTAAAACAAGATGGATCAAGGACATCGACAAATATGGTGGGCCCAATTGGCAAAAGGAAGCTCAAGACTGTATTGGTTGGAAACATGCAAAAGAGGCCTTCATCCTGCAGTGGGTAGACAATGGCTAGAATGATGATGATATTAAATTGCATGATATTGGGCTGAAATTTTAAAGCTCAAACTAAAAACACATAGGCACCTTATTTTACGTAAAAGCTGCTGATGTGCAAAGTAACCTTTCTGAGCCATGAAACAAGACAAATGCAATGATTTTTTTGGTCAATTGATAAATATAAATAAATAAAAATAAGAGCTAAAATGTGCAATCTGTTTATAATAGAGAAAGAAGGGGGGAGAGAAATGTTTTTAAGCAAATAAACTCAGGCAAAGTCATTCATTCCACACAAAATGGAATCCACTATTTTGCATTACACTTTAAGACTTTCTTTTCCCCCCAGTCAACATAATTTAATAGTTCTGCATTGTTTTACAGGTTCCACTCCCTCCTTTTTTTATAGGGTATTTGTCTTCATGCCACAAAAAGGGACTCCAGTTAGCCTGTTTGCACTACCTTGTGCACATGTAGGAAAGACAATTCAGTTATTTGGAATCTGATGCCAATGGCAGTTGATGAAAAACAGGCCCGTGTATTTGGGGAACATGATGAATGGACATTCATACTGGCTTATTGCTAATGAGCCATCAGGAAAATATTTCATTTTCTGATTTATTTAAAGCATAAAAACAAAAACAAACCCATCCCACAGCCCCCACAACTTGTTGTAACAGGATCGGGTTGTTTTTTTTTTCCTTCTTCTTTTTCTTAATTCCTTGATGTAATTGGCTGAAGTTAATCCTTTAGACTTAGGAAAGTTAACTGTAAAAAGAAAAAGAAAAAGAAAAGTCCTTCGCATTGAGTACTTTGGTTCTCCTTTGCAATCCACATAATCAAAAGCTTCCTCTTATGATATTTGAAATCCATAATCACTGTTGACAGTGAGGCGCTCAAATTAAATTATGCATTGACCCCTTAATAAAACACAGCTGAGATGGAGTGAAATTAGCACAAAGAAAGGATGAGGGCAATTTGTATAGTGCAAGATTGGGTTTCAGAGTATTTCCTGGTACTGTCAGTCTTCAGCTTTTTCCCACAAAAGAATAAACAGTTGTGCTTTGGGCTTAGGGCCAAATTAGACAATAAACACGTGGCTGCCACCATATCCAGCAGTGACGTATCCAGTTCCTTTTTCTGTAAAGGCTAATAAAATGCATTTCCTGCTGACCCTCCCTTCTGCCTTGTTCAGTTGCGTGATCTGAAGGGCCAGGACAATTGCATGGATTCCAGAGCCAGACAAGATGGTAGCTTCTTCACTTTAACAGCATAATAACAGAATAACAGAGTTGGATGGAATCTTGGAGGTGTTCTAGTCAAATAGGAAACTCTATGCCAGGGGTAGGCAACCTTGGCTCTTTTATGACTCGTGAACATCAACTCCCAGAATTCCTGAGCCAGCATGGCTCAGCTTGGAAACCTCTCCCTTTCCCCTCAGCATGGCTGGCTCAGGAATTCTGGGAGTTGAAGTCCACGAGTCATAAAAGAGCCAAGGTTGCCTACCCCTGCTCTATGCTATGCTGTTCCAGTGGTTGTCCAATTTCTTCTTAAAAACCTCCAGTTATGAAGGATCCACAACTTCTGAAGGCACTGATTAATTGTTTTAACTGTCAGGAAATTTCTCCTTATTTCTAGGTTGATCCTCTCCTTGAATAGTTTCCATCCATTGCTTCTTGTTCTGTCTTCAAGTACTTTAGAGAATAGGTTGATTTCTTCTTTTTATGGCAGCCCCTTAGATATTGGAACACTGCTATCATGCCACTCATAATCCTTCTTATATAGATAGTCCTCAACTTGTTTAGTCAAATGAACAAATTACAGCAGCACTGAAAGTTACAGCAGCACTGACAAAAGTGACTTATGACAGTCAAGATTAATTTGCATGATTCTGCATATGCCACTTCATTCCTACTGAGATAATACAACATAGGTATTCTAGGTATATAGCATTGTAACTATTATAATTCTAAGATATTTTTCTTCCATTCAATCATGTTCTTGGAGATTGCCTGGACATGTTGCGGCAGTTTTCTTGACAAGTTTTTTCAGAAGTGATTTGCCATTGATCCTTCCATAGGCTGAGAGAAAGTGACTGGTCCAAGGTCACAGAACTAGCTTTGTGCTCAAAATGGGATTAGAACTCAAAGTATCCCACTCTGTAGCCTGATCTCTTAACCACTGCACCCAACTAGCTCTCTCATAATCCTAATATTTTCACAGAAGTGAACTTCATCCACTTAAAACTGTGAGTGACATTTCCATATTCTTTTTTCTCTTTCATTTCTTTTGTGGCGAGTTAAAGGAGATTAAATTTTATAGCTATCTGCTATAATCCAAGAGCTATCTGCTATAATTCTATCTCCTCAAGATGTCATTATTTTTATTGCCATACTTTTATGTGCTTTGCAAAATGGACTTTTAATTTTAGTTCTCTGCCATAACTGGAAGGCTTCTCATCACAGAAGTCCAAGCTTAAGTACAATTGTCATGAATTAAATTATCTCTTCTCCACCTCCTCTCTCTCACTTACTGTGGATGTTTTAATAAATTTGTAAAGTTAAGTTCAGTGTATTGTTGGGGCTTTCTGGCTTGAATGTACATAGATTTTTAAATTGGGTAGGATACATAATTGCATATCCAATTCCAGAGATCAGTCTTCCACTTAATATGTTGTTTATTTCCCCTGCTAAAAGTATTACACATTTTTCATTATCAAAAATTCTATCAAAATCATTTTTTTTAGCTTCCATTAAATTACAAAATGATAAAGTATGATCTCTGGATTGTAATCTTGTCTTCATAAATCAGTCATGTATTCCTTGACTCTATTGAGTTCTCTTTGGCTTTCTGGAAGGCTGTAAAGTCCTGGCTCTTCCCCTCCCCCCATCACTAATCTCTTCAGCCTGTGTAAGTACCTACACACAAACACATGAAAACACATCCATTTGTACACACACCCATATGCATACATGCTTGGATGCTGGGAACATGAACAGGTATGCAAAGGTTGGACGGTGATGTAATTGCACTGTCAAACAAAGGAAATCAGGTGGTTCAAATGACTACTGGCTCTACAAGAATCTGAGCTACTAACAGTCAAAGCAAACTGACAGTAGATAAGACTCGATGTAATTCAAGGTGGGCAGAACTTAGATCTCTTGTGGGGATGAAGAGACTCAAGACTGATGACACATTTGATCCCTCCCTCAGGCTCACCCTGGTCATCTCCTACAGGTATGTGGAAATGATCTTGGGTGAAAGGGTGAAGAAATGCAGACAAGGGGACAGTTAGATACAAGAAAATACCCCAAGCAAGGATATGGGTGGGGTAAGCAGCTCAGAAGGGACCCTCTCTAGTTTCTGGAAAGAGGAAAACATTTTCAGACTTGCAAGAGTCTGTTAATGTAACCTTACAACAAAATAAAATTAGGTCACGTGGCCATGTTTACTATCTGGTTTGCCTCACAAGGCTGACAGATAAAAAAAAACATTGGACCATTTCTGGTGCCATTATCACTCTCATGTTCTGAAAAATAAACTTGGATATCTAACCACATTTGAACAGAAATAGGCCTGTCCAAAAATAAAATTGTCATTTCTGCTAGTTCAAAGAACTTCCTAGTTATATAGATGAACTTGTCAGGCACAAAAGACCAGGGCCCCATGTGAAGGTCCAATTAAAGTGATTTATTGATAAAAGATTATGCACAGGAACCTTCTCAACTAATGGTTAACACCTGTTTGGAGTTACATGGAATTCAAGGGGGGGTGGATTTAGTTTCCTTGTGGCTACATAGGGATTCTAGCCTGATCCCTCATTTAACTCTGCCTTCAGATTCTGCCACTCCTTCTCCTGCAGAACCAAGAAGTATGGAGAGCTCTTTAGTAAAATCAAATAATCTTTTACAAAATACAAAATGGCCTTATGAGTATTTTTGAGTTTCCAGAATATATGGCACCTTGTGCCTTGGAACAGGGGTCCTCAACCTTGGCAACTTTAAGAGTTGCGGATTTCAACTCCCAGAATTTCTCAGCCAGCTTTGCTGGCTGAGGAATTCTGAGAGTTGAAGTCCACAAGTCTTAAAGTTGCCAAGGTTGAGGACCCCTGCCTTGGAATATTAGGAGATTAACAAGGAAGAGAAAAAAAGTGAATTGAAGGAAGACTTTGGTTTCTTCAGGCATCAGCTTTCATAACTCAGTCAAGTTGTTCTAGCTGAGACCTGGTTTTCTTCCTTATGTTTCCCTTCACTGCAATTTTGTGCTTATACAATTGCAAAGCTACCAAACTGGATCAAAACTAATGCTGTCGGGTATGACTTCCAAGAGAAATAATCTGGTCATTACAGTTATGTTTGATGTACTTTTCCCATTCCAGTATAGTTAGTTTGAACTTTACTTTGCTGAACTGTTTTTTTTTCTCCTGTGCACAAATATATTGAAATAGAAACTAAATAGAACCAAAAAGTTATAAAAGGCAATTCGCTCTGAAGGGATTTTTTATTATTTTAAATCATACAAAATTAATGGTACATAGGATGACTTGTCTTACTTAAGTGCTTTCCTCCTCGTATAGGCATAAACCTTAAATTAATCTAAAATTATTTGGGCACAGAGAAACATCTAGTTGCTGCTGAGGAAAAGGAACACCATTGAAGGAACCGGCCAAAAGATGTAGATAAAAAGATAGCAAAAGAGGTACAGTCGTGATCTCTCTTTGAGAAACCAATTGAGTATATTTTCACTTATTCCTACATGATAACCATCAGTGGTTCCAGTGTGGGTCACTGTCCAATGTCAGCCAGTAAATAGTTTTTCAAACCTCAGGCAGTGTGCAGGCATTAGGTTTCATCCATCTTCTGCACAAGGTTGCCTTTGTTAGACTAGCTAAAAGTTGCATATATCGCTTCACAATTTGCTAATGGGTTCTGCTACATTACTATTCCATTATCAGGCTATCCTTGCACTTTAATAAAGGGCTAGATTTCCCTGCTGCAGCTGGAAAAAGTTGCTAACTTAGCTGTTCAGGGATGGGGTGGGATGAAACAGAGGAGATTGCAAAATACAGAACAGCCCTTGCAGAGATTTCCTGCATTTCTGACCTCTAAGCTGAAGGTAGGAAGGAAAGGCCACTGGGACAAGCTCTATTTTTGCTAGAAGATAAAGTACCAAAAGCAACAGAGAAAATAAGCATTACACATTTTATTTTATTTTATTATTTTATTTTATTTTACAAAACCAACACAGAAGTTGTCCTTTTCATTTTCTAGTTCACAAACCAATAGGCATACAACATAGAATAATCAAGTTGGAAGGGACCTTGGAGGTCTTCTAGTCCAACCCCCTGCTCAAGCAGGAGATCCTATTCCATTTCAGACAAATGGCTGTCCAGTCTCTCTTTAAAAACCTCCATTGATGGAGCATGCACAGCTTCTGAAAGCAAGTTGTTCCATTGGTTGATTGCTCTCACCGTTAGGAAATTTCTTCTTAGTTCTAGCTTGCTTCTCTCCTTGGTTAGTTTCCATCCATTGTTTCTTGTCCTGCCATCAGGTGCTTTGGAAAATAATTTGACCCCCCTCACCATACTGGAACACTGCTGTTATGTCTCTCCTAGTCCTTCTTTTCATTAGTCTAGACATACCCAATTCCTGTAACCATTATTTGTATGTTTTAACTCCAGCTCCCTAATTCTTCTTGTTCCTCTTCTCTGCACTCTTTCTAGAGCAGGGATGTCAAACTGCCGGCCCATGGGCCGGATGCATCATAGTGAAACCACGCCCACCCCATTGCTGGCAATTGCAAAAAAAGTCACAATACATCGCGACATGTCATGTGACATTGCGAGTTTGATACTCTAGTCTTAATATCTTGTTTATATTCTAGTGACCAGAACTGGATGCAATATTACAAGTGTGGTCTTACTAAGGCTTTGTAAAACAGTACTAGAACGTCACGTGATCTTGACTCTATCCCTCTATTAATGTAGCCTAGAACTGTGTTGGCTTTTTTGCCTGCTGCTGCATACTGTTGGCTCATATTTAAGCGATTGTCCACTAGGACTCCAAGATCCCTCTCACAGTTACCGGCATTAAGCCAAATTTCACGTAGCCTGTGCCTATACAGTTAGTTTTTCTTTCCTAAGTGTAAAACCTTAGTCTTAGGCAAAATAAAAACAACTGTACAGTATAGATACAGCCTTGACAAGGGTCTGTTTCCCAGGAGTTTTAGGCATTATTTGACAAAGTATCCTACAATATATAATATATCAATATTAAGTCCTCTAATATTTACTAAAAAAAAAAATCAAACAACCTCTAGCAGTTTATTATTTGCCAGCATCAACCCTGCACTTCCAGGAAGTTTTGGAAAAATAGGAATAAAGTCAAACATGTCATTAGAGCTGGGAGAGAGAATGCAGAGCAGATGTGAGTCACATCATGCTTCTCTCTCTTGTATACACACACACATCTATGCACTTCCTGTCTTGTAAAAACAGACAAACAGATAAATAAATGACTGTACTCGCCCTGTTGGTAATGGAAGCTTTACAGATTTGCAGACAATGGCGCAACAGACAAAGTCACCGGATCCACCTTTCAGTCTTGGTGAGAACTAGAGAAGGAACTAGGCTACAAAACACCTGAACCTGCTGGCATGAGGCACATTTCCTGTCAAAAATTTGGTTGGACAACAAACACAAAGGCTGCCCTGTAATTAAATCCCACCCTGATCTACATTTTGCAGTCATGTAATTAATACTTCCTCTCCGCAAAGCAACAGAATAATTTAAAAAGCAGATCTCACCACCCTCACCTTACAAAATCATTCTTTTTCTCCTTTTTCTTTTCTCTCATGTCTGCAAGAGAGCTTGGCGTACACCTTTTAGCTATACGGAAGTGATTCGCCAATTCCATCTGCTAATAGAAAGCTACAATTAGATACTCAGTGCTCTCTTTGTGTTAAGAGATGAAAACAATACTTCCTTCCTGTTTAAAAGCTGTGAATGGAGAAAGAATTGGGGTGGGTAGAACACTATTTATCCAGGGAGGATTTATGGAATTTGTAAACGTGGGCTAAAAATGTTAACTTAAACAGAGTGAATATTATATAGCCCCACAATTTGGAGGCAAAATATTGACCGGGCGTACTGTTTCCTGTGATATTGATTGTATTGATTTCACTGCTTACCAGATGTCTTTAATGAGATCAGCGTGGCTACAAATTTCTATGTGGCAGGCTTTTCCGGCCTCCCGTTCAGATTTCCTATAAACAGAAACAAGTTGCTTTTCTGTACCTCATGTTCCTTCAGTCATTAAAACAAAAGAAAAGAAAAATGTATAGAATAGTGACCAATCTAGCTCCATCCATGATAATCTCCAGAGAACCCAAACTAAGACAGCTGGAAAAAAAACACCACTTCTGAACCAGGGCACTAGTTAAGTATAGTTTGGCAGCACCTCAGATGCAGGAGAAGAGTAAGGGTGAGATTCATAGAACATAGAATATAGAATAACAGAGTTGGAAGGAACCTTGGAGGTCTTCTAGTCCACAGGTCCCCAACCTTTTGGGCACCAGGGACTAGTTCCGTGGAGAGAGGTTTTTCCTTGGACCGAAAGGTGCGTGGTTTTGTGTGCTGCCTGCATCTCACGGATGGGGCTTTGCTTGTTTGTGCAGCCCGGTTGCTGGCGTGCCATGGCGTGATACCGGTCCATGGACCAGGAGTTGGGGACCCCTGTTCTAGTCCAAACCCCCGCTCAAGTATCATTTGGCTTCCAGTCTTTTCTTGAAAGCTTCCAGTGATGGAACACCCACAACTTCTGAAGGCAAGCCATTCCACTGGTTGATTGCTCTAACCATTAGGAAATTTCTCCTTAGTTCTAGATTGCTTCTCTCCTTGATTAATCTCCATCCATTTTTTCTTGTCTTGTCTTCTGGTGCTTTGGAAAATAGTTTGACACACACACCCCTCATCTTTGTGGCAGCACCTCAAATATTGGAACACTACTATGATGACACCCCTAGTTCTTCTCTTCACTAGACCAGACATACCCAATTCCTGCAATCGTTCTTCATATGTTTTAGCCTCCAACCCCCTAATCATCCTTGTTGTTCTTCTCTGCACTTTTTCCATAGTCACAACATTTTTTTAATATTGTGGTGACCAAAAATGGATGCAGTATTCTAAGTGTGGTCTTACTAAGGCTTCCTAAAGTGTACTAATACTTCATGTGATCTTGATTGTATCCCTCTGTGAATGTAGCCTTTATTCCTTGTATCCCAACCAGATTGCTTTCCATGCCAACGCGTGGGAATCAAGGAATATCAAGCCAATTTTGATGACCATATACTTCTTCTGCTCCAAGACTGCTGATCTGAAATTAGTCTTTAGACCGAAATAAGCTATGAAATTACACATGAAAAAGGTTTTAAGGTGCAAGGCCAATTTGGTCGTATTTGGACACCTTTAGCATGAAAACTGTCCCATACACTACACCTTGTGAAACTATTAATAATAATTGGAGTTCTTAGAGAATCAAAAGTGGTTCTGGATACTTTCTTGGTCCTTAAATAAAAATTAGTATCAATAATCTCACTGTGCTTCATACCCAGCTCGTGTTAATTCATGGTGGGGCTCTCAAAGATTTTTCTGGCGTATGGTCTGGGAATGGGCAATAGAAATGACTAGGCAAAACATTCAATACAAACCTGAGACATTACTATTAGGAATACTAGAGAAAAATGTAAATAAAGAGGACACATATTTAATTATCCACGTGGTTATAGCAGCAAGGATACTATTTGCTCAAAAGTGGAAAGCAATGGAAGTACCGAGTGGGGAAGCACTAATAAAGAAAATTATGTATTGCGCAGAATTAGATAGGATAACTAAAAGATTAAAAAATCAGGAAGAAACAGAATTTTATTGAATATGGAATAAATTTTATAGATAGAGGGGGGAAAAATGAAGGTCACAGTAAAGAGATAAGTTGAGATAGAGACCAGAAATGTATAGTTGTATATAGATATATTATATGTAATTAATGTACAATATGGACTGAGATGTCAGCCAAAGACAATTTATCATGTTCAATGTTTTTAATCCTTTTTTTTTCGTTGTACTTAATAAAAAACTTTTAAAAAAAAAGATTTCTCTTTGTCCTTCAACCTAGGGACAACAAATTCCCAGTCCCATACAGCTGCTGGACTTCTCAATCCAGCACATCTCACATCTGCATTATACATGTATTACTGTGAATTGTTAAATTAAGGAGAAAGGCCACTCCCTTTTCTTACACTTAAAACAGCAGAGCATCCAGAAATAAATTACACATGGAATGTGAAAGTACCAGATGTCTCAATTTTAATGAGTTTTCCTATCCAGAAATGTAAAATTCCTCTCTCCTTTTGGCAGGAATAATTGTCTAGAGAATTGCACATTCAGCATCTTCCTGGATCCATCGTGTCAAAGTGACCTGCACTTAGCTTCTTGACTGCACTGGGGGAATCTTGGATTCCTGCAGATGCATCGTATCTCAGGAGATATCTGGTATAAGGGAAAGAGGAAATAGCTGAAGTTAGAAAACTAGGCTAGGGATAGAATTGGCATGTGATTAAAGAGAAAAGGGAAAATGACCTGAGCAGTAATAAAATGTGTGATTAACAGCTGTGATCAGGCCATTGATAGGGGGTGGGTGCTAGGAAGAGTTGGGGCAACTAATAAATATCCTGTTTTTCCATTTATTCCATGTCAGTGTTGCCCAGCCTTATACTGCACAATAATGCAAAACTATTTCAAAAGTTACGTTTTTAACTGGCCTAGTTTTGGTGATGGGATATATGTGCAACGACTTAATTTTTTTTCCCCTACTACTTCAACTGCTACCAATTAGAGTCATTGCTTTCAGGGATTGGCATAATAATTATCTGAAAGCACCTTTATATAAGGTTTCCTCAGTGTCATTCTGAAATTTGACAAAGCTTTTCCTGTTACAGGTTATAATATTGCTTCAAAATTCATCTCTCTTTTCTCATCACCACAAAGTTATTGGCAGAGTTTATGGATGGATGGATGGATGGATGGATGGATGGATGGAGTGCAAATACAGAGAGATATGGATATGCATAATGAATACTGTGGGAAGAGAGAAAGACAAGGGAAGGCTGGTTTTAGAGGAACGTAGTTCAAAATAGTATTTGCTATGTTTCACCTTTGCTTAATGTACTTTGCATGCAAAATAAAAAAAAAAGATGTTCCATTTTTCCCATACCAAATGAAGATCATTTTGAAAATCGCACTCCTAAACCAAACATTGTGTCTAATTAGAGCACTCCCAGAAAAAAATCTGGTCTGGATTAGTAACAATCAGTTGGTTAGTTTCCAAACAGCTATATAATTATTTAGTTTAATTATACATTCATTTTTTTCTGTTTTATACAAAAAGTCTATAAGGGAAGCAGGTTATTCCAGGAAGCAATAACACAGATGCTGTCTTTTTTTTTTTTCCTTATCAAACAAGTCCATTTTGCTATCTCAACAAGTTCCATCATCCTCATTCTTCCTTTGTGGGTAGGATCAAATCTTTCCATCTTTGTGCATAAAATAATCTTGTTGCACAATGATGTAGTAAAAGCTTAATTTATTGAGAAATGCTTATCTTCTCTGGAAATTTCTTTAATTCTTCTTCTTCTTTTCTCTTTATCTCATTCAAAAGGGTTTGTGTTTTCTCTTGACTCTTTCTTTTTAAATTCAATATTATGTTGTATAAAATAACCTCTAATAAAAGCTTTCCTTGCTTCCAAAATCTATAAAACAAAACATTATTTAAACAGAGCACCTAATCAGCGATCTGCTTTTTTTTTATAAAAAAAAAAAAATCATCCTTCCACTGTGTTACTCTGAAAGCTGCTTGTTGTTTCAATTTCTTTGGTTAGCTGCCAAGTTTGTTATCACAAAGTTAGCATGCATATTTCATTAGGTCAATGGTACTGAAGAGTTTCAGAAACTGTTCTGACTGAAAAAAATAACAGAAGCTTTCATCAATTACATGCTTTAGAAAAAGAAGCAAAGAAATGACAACAACATTCATTATGAAAGGACGTTGTATGAATCTTTTCCAGTTTCTTCACATCTTTTAACCAAAAGAAGTGCCAGATCAGATTCTCTTCCTTGAGATTAAACTAAAATTGTTAAAAGCACATTTATTTGTCTTGAAAAAGCTTCAATATACTTTTAAACCCTATATCAATGTTGGATAAATACACAATTAATGATTTATACTAATAAAGTACTAATAAATTATTATTTGGAAGACATGATACTATTCTGAGTTTAAAAATTGTCTTTAAGTGCCTTACAAAGTGCCTTTATGAAAGCATTCTCTTTTCCTTTCTTTTTTCTTTTTTCTTTTTTTTGATAAAATAATATAGTTGATAATAACATATCAGAGTCACCAATAAAGGATACTGTATATTGTGTTTATATATTGTAAAAAGAGAATATTTGTAGCTCAGTGTTGAAATGAGGGGTCTTTGGTGCTGTCTAAGCTTGCTTGTTTTCTTGCAAATGTTTAATAATCCAAACTAGGTAACATTATCATTGCTAGTCACTAGCATTGATGATGTTACGTAGTTTGCATAATGAAATGTCTGCAAGAAAACAGCCAAGCACAGCAAGCATCAAGTACCCCTCATACCAGAGTCGATAATATTACGGTAAATATGAAGGTGCAGTTTCTTTTTTTTATTTTAAGCAATATATTGATCCATTCCACTTAATGGAACTTAATATGGCAATTATATAAATATAGCAATTTGATCTAATAACAATAGGTAATCACAACAGCACTTGAATAGTGAACACATAATCACTACTTTCTAAGAGGAGAGGAGAGGAGAGGAGAGAGAGGGGAGGGGAGGGGAGGGGAGGGGAGATTATTTTGGCATTTGTTGTCTTCACTAGCTTTAAAGAGATACTGTAAAGCACGGGTGTCAAACTCACTACGTCATGTGATGTGTTGCGACTTTTGTTTTGCATTGCCGGAGCTGGGGTGAGTGTGGCCTCAGCACGATGCAACCAGCCCATGGGCCGGCAATTTGACACCCCTGGTGTAAAGCCTTCTCAAATCATATTCTGCCACTTGATAAACAACCTGAGAAAGAGCCTGAGAAGGTAGATAACAGTTTACAATACTAGTTTGGACAATCTGTGCATTCCTTGGTTCTCACAAAAATTGTGAGTCACCACGATGTAAAAAAGATGCTGAGACTCTAGAAAGAGTACAGAGAAGAGCAACAAAGATGATTAGGGGACTGGAGGCTAAAACATATAAGGAACAGTTGCTGGAATTGGGTATGTCTAGTTTAACGAAGAGAAGGACAAGGGAGGACATGATAGCAGTGTACCAATATCTCAGGGGCTGCCACAAAAAAGAGGGAGTCAAGCTATTCTCCAAAGCACCTGAAGGCAGGACAAGAAGCAACGGGTGGAAACTAATCAAGGAGAGAAGCAACCTAGAACTAAGAAGAAACTTCCCGACAGTTAGAACAATTAACCAATAGAACAACCTGCCCCCAGAAGTGGTGAATGCTCCAACACTGGAAGTTTTTAAGAAGAGACTGGACAGCCATTTGTCTGAAATGGTGTAGAGTTTCCTACCTGAGCAGGGGGTTGGACTCGATGACCTCCAAGGTCCCTTCCAACTTTATTATTAATTCTAATTCCCTGACCTTCAAATAATTATTAGCAAAAGAATTAAGAAGTCCCTTCCCTATCATGGAGACCATATTGGGTGCCAAAATGAAAATATCTAATTCTTGAGGTTTTCTGTCCTAATCGATTTTCCCTTTCAATAAACACAGTAAACAAGATTTTGTGAGAATCTTATATTTAGATATCTACATGGATACGACTATGCAGTTCTCTCAGCGATTGCATGGAAATGGTTTCTTATTGTCTTCTGCAGTATTTTTGAATGTCCCTTCTTGCCCACATTACCAATTGGCAGTCTCCCACTGAAAATAAATAGGCTGAAACCTACTAGTTTCTAAGCCAGGGGTCTTCAAACTTGGCCCTTTTATGACTTGTGGACTTCAACTCCCAGAATTCCTCAGCCAGGCACGCTAGCTGAGGAATTCTAGGAGTTGAAGTCCACAAGTCATAAAAGGGCCAAGTTTGAAGACCCCTGTTCTAAGCTCAGTCACAGTCAGCTAGGTAGTACCATCTGCCAAAATGTATCATTTTAATGTTATTGCAGTAAATCATTATTTTAGTCTACATGTGCTTTATGTTATAGCTATGCCATGTTTACCTGAGGGCAAGAATGACAAGCTAAGTAAACTTGGATGGAGCACTTACAATGTGAGGGTCTTCAGAACAAGGCATGATGTATAGAGTGCCACTATTGGAATCTTTAGCCATGACCTGTATGGAATGCCAGGATCTCTATTCAGTTATAGTTCTGAAGACCTGCTGTGCCATTGAAGAAAAGAGCATGTCTATCCATTATTGGATAAATAGTTTTAAATATATTTCAAAGCTTTTTGAAAATAAAAATGCTGCTGTCCATGCAGCTAGAATTGTGGCAGGTTTGTCTATAGATATTTCATGGTTTTTAATCTTTCTGCAGTATTGAAAATAAAATCAGTTGAAAAATAATATTCTGTTTGCTGACACTTCGTACAGGTTGCTAATAATAATAATAAATCTTTATTGATTAGCCCTTGGGCCATATCAAAGTGCAAAGTTCCAGCAACAAAACATTACCAAAGTTTGATAAAAACAATTTAAAATGAACTTTGATAAAATACATTTTAAAATGGAATTAGAGTAAAATACAACTTAAAATGAAATTAGAGTAAAATACAGTCTAAAATTAAATTAAAATAGAGTACAGTAATTTAAAATAGATAAAATATGATAAAGTTATATCTTGGAGTCACCCTTGCAATCTACCCTAATCAGTCCCACATAGGCAGATCTCAACCGAATCATTTTGTTTAAATACTGTGCTGCTTTAAATGTTATTTTCAAGTTCTGGCCGCACATGAGGTAAGTTGTTTTGATATGGGGATCCCAATGAGTCATTTGTTTGATATATAGACCGAGGTACCTGTCTCTCACCCTCTTGTGCAGGCAACAATCAAATAGTATGTGAGCCAGGTCTTCTACCTCTGCTGCTCCGCAAATGCAGAGATGCTCATTGTAAGGTATAGAATGGAATCTCCCATATCTGACCATTGTGTCAAGCTGTTCAAATCTCGCTCGCGTAAATACCTCCCTAAGGTGTTTTGGCAGTTGTAACTGCAAATAGCTGTCTACTTGAAAAGTACGCTTGTATTTACTCAGCCATTTAAAGTTACCCACCTTACTAAGGATCGCTGTCAGAATCGTCCGGCCTCAGTGCCTCACAAAACAGCCAGTAGCCGGTACGTTAGACGAATAGCAGTTTAATTCACTCTATTCAGAATAAAGTCAGCACTGGGAGATGCTGGCTCCCAGTGCCTTACATAGGCTCCACAACAGCCCCACCCACGTTACCTTTCCAGCCCCACCCCCTTATTAACCACGCCCTTAGCATCCCCACCCCTCAAACCAGCATGCAGCCCCACCCCGCAGACCAGCATTTGCGCTCCCTGCACCTTTCGCCTTTTCCACCCTACCCCATGTCCGGAATGCTCCAAGCCTGTGATGCTACTTGCAGGATCAGTCAAGGCCTCAGCCAGCTGCTTTACTTGCAAGAGCAGTCAAGGCCTCAACCGGCTGCTCGACATCGATATATCATTTTGTGCTTCTATATCCTTAATTCTTTGGGCAGCCCTTTTTTTGAATTGTTCTCCCATACAGGTTGCTAATAAAGTGGCTTGTCCTCCAGTTCATCAGTTTTGATGACAAATCTATTTCGTTTTGTTCAGGTGAGCAGCCAGGGCTATTCATTTACTGTATACCTTTGTCTTTTTCCATCTCAAATAGCCAGTTGACTTTCACCTGCAAATAAAAGGAATATTGCGACATTTTGCTGTTGAAAACCAGAACAATCCTTGTTTTCCTTTGAACAACATAAGGCACGGTTACAATTCTTTAAATGGTCAAGCAAAGAGGGTTAAGGGTAGGAGAAAAACCAGAACTAAAGGCTTTAGAAAGGGAAGAACAACTCAGCAGTTCTTCACATTTCAGAAATGGCCAAGAATTCCCAAAGCTGTTTCCACAGTCAATCTAAACAGCTGCTATTGGAGCTCCTACGCAACTCATTTTGTTTCCAAACTATGTTACAGGGGGAACAAAGACAAAGTGCAAAGAAAGGACAGCCAAAATGTTGCATGGAGAGATGAGTGAGGCACCAAAGCACATAAGGTCAACATTGCTATGCGTATAGATCTTTGCTCATCTCTCTGAAAGACTGGGCTATTTTTCCCTCTCTAGAAGTTTTAAATATGTGCCTATGTTTGCTATCATTTGTCTTCCATGAATAATGAAATCAGCCTATAAAGGCACACTCTATTTAAAAGATCCTCACATAACCTCAAAAGCGCTCTGTTCTCGGGTACTGAATTCTCATTTCACGCAGAGATTCAAGGAAAAGTTCAAAAAGTTTCCAACAGGCACCAATTGGAGTTATCAATTCAAGGAATTATCTGCAGCTACGGTGGTAGCAATGTTTACATCTACTTCAAACAAAGACATAAAATAGAAGCAAATGGGAATTTGTAGTGTTTTAAAATGTGGCTGTTTTTATCTGGTAGTCTGATTCAGCCAGGCAGAACTTTGTACCTATTTGAGAAGTTTTATAACAAAACTACGGTTTTTATTGGCGACCTTTTAAGTCTTCCTGATCAGAAATAGTTGCAGAATTTTGAGTACTTTGTTGGGAAACTGATTCCCCAAGCATCAACAACAGTAACAGAGTTTTAAACCTTCTTGTTTAACTTCTTATTCTGTATTTACAGTAGACTTTGCTTTTTGAAGTTCAAGGTTTTGAATCCTTATCTACTTTTTCTCTAGGTTGTGTCTTTCATAAACATTATAGGGTTATTAGATCAGCCACTTCCATTCATCTACATACCCCCAAGGATTTCAAATATCTTCAGTTTCATGTTAATAATTCCATATTCAGAAGTGCAGTGACATAGATACTATGACGTATTGTTTGGCTTCAGTGATGTCTTTCTATCACCAGAATTGGGCATTGACTAAAAAAGGACTTGTTTTGTTAGGGAGAAGAAAAACATCTCTAATGTAAAGCTGTAGCTCGTTGGAATCCTGAGCAAAACAAAATTTGTAAACTCTGGGGGATCTTTGGGCAAGCTCTCAACCAATCGTATCTGTTTTCCTTTTTATAAATATTTGCTAAGTTGATACTTAGTGACCACATGAATAACTATTAACAACCTCTTCTTCTTCTTCTTCTTCTTCTTCTTCTTCTTCTTCTTCTTCTTCTTCTTCTTCTTCTTCTTCTTCTTCTTCTTCTTCTTCTTCTTCTTCTTCTTCTTCTTCTTCTTCTTCTTCTTCTTCTTCTTCTTCTTCTTCTTCTTCTTCTTCTTCTTCCTTCTCCTTTTCCTCCTCCTCTTCCTCCTCTTCATCTTCCTCCTCCTCTCAGTGGTCTTAGGTAAGTCCATTATCATTTTGTCTCTTTCCTTCAACATTATCCAGCATTTTGGACTTCTCAAGGGACTTGCATCTTTGCTGAATACATCTTAAATTTGCTATTTTAAACCTGGTCATTCATGTCCGGAATGAAAATCCTGTTCTAAAATCCATCTGCTTTTTTTCCTAGCTATCCATGATACAGTTTTTTTTCCTCCAAACTGAACTAAAGTTCAAAAGTTTCAATACTCTTTCTATTCTGCTTTTTCAGGATCCAACTTTTTCATTCCAAAAGCATAACAGGAAAAAGCATGAGATTAGATTAGATTAATACCAATTGTCAAGTACATAGAATACAAACAGCGGGATATAAATAAATGAATAAAATTTAATCTTTCACTACTCATCCAGATTTCTCATTCTGTTTTATCTCAAGGTAACATAAAGATAGAATCCACTCCATCTCCCTCTGAGCATTTTCAATTTCTTATTTTCCATATTAAAACCTATTTGTTTCATTAATTTCATCAAATGGGTAAATGCTATACCACCTTTCTGATATGAACTGATTTTTTCAAACTTGCATCCTCCCTTTTTCATTCTAACCCCCCCCCCTTTTTTTTTTCTCCCAAAATGAAATAAAGCTAAAAGAGGAAATTGCATTTTTGGCTGGTAGCCATGCTGAAGCTGAGAACATGTCTTTTAGCAAAGAAAAAGCAACTCGTTGAATGGCTTGCTTTTCAAAGGCCTAAATACAATCTTCACAGTCATTCAGTATGAGCTGTTTCTTTAATGGAAGAAATAGGGACAACTTCCCATGTGTACTTTGGTGAACATCCCATTAAGTTTTAAAAAAGAGAGAGAGCTTAAAGACAATTAACATTCCATCAATTGACATTTGGAATCTTTTAATTTTTAAAAAAGAAGACACTTTCTATAACATGCATGTACACACAACACCCCTGGTTTTGTCCATCTCTTAGCTCTCCCCCTTTTCCTTCTTTCAGCTACAGTTCTCAAAATTTATTTGGATTTAAGAACAAATGCAGTATCTACATTTTTAGATAGCTTTTTAGAATCCATAAAGGGAACGAAGCAGCTTGCTTACTATTTTTTTAATATAATAGTTTTAAGGTGGACAATTTGAGGCCCTCTTCGTGTTTGAATGCAGATCCTAGCACTCTTTTCAAATCAATTCTTTTCAAATTGATTATACAGGGAATAATCACATAAAGATAATTTCATACATTTAATGTAATCTAAAATTACAAGGAAAAATCTCTTTCAGGCTGAGGTCAAATTCTGGTGAGTTCATAAACATGTCCATTCAGTTTTCTTGGCAGCAGAATGGAAGTGGTTTGCGTTGCCTTTTTCTCAGATGTTTAGTTTTGCTTTATTTTCCAACCTGGCCTTTCTTAGAGGAATCTCATCCAAAAACCAACTGAAACTAGCACTGCTTAGCTTCCACGCCAAGGCAGTGTCTAAAAGTGGTAGCATCCTACTGAGATTTGGGAAATGTCATCAGATTGCATTTAGGTTTGATCCAGGCTATGTTTCTTCATACAATGGGCTTCTCCACCACCACTACTCAGTATGGAACGCAAAGAAAATTGAAAAATTTAGTTAGTAAAACATTGTATATTTATCCTAAGCACCTTTTAAAAATCCAAGAAAAATGCAAAATCTTCATAGAAGTATGTTGGTCTTCCTTATCACAACTACCTGACCTGGAAGTAACTTGAAGAAAGATTGTACTTATTGTTTAGCTAGGTTAATGAACGTAACTCTTTCTCCTTACCTTTTCCTCTGGTAAAGGTTCTCATGTGAGAAAAAACAAAGCCTGATGAATCTGACTTAAGAATTAAGAATTTTGGAATTCACAAAATATGAGCTAGGACAGGGGTAGGCAACCCTGGCTCTTTTATGACTCATGGACTTCAACTCCCAGAATTCCTGAGTCAGCTATGCTGACTCAGGAATTCTGGGAGTTGAAGTCCATATAGCTGACTCAGGAATTCTGGGAGTTGAAGTCCATGAGTCATAAAAGAGCCGAGGTTGCCTACCCCTGAGCTAGGACATGATGTTGGGGCCAATGCCATTCAGGTGTTCCACAAACATTCTCTTCTATTGTTTTGTGGCATGGAACTTAGGGACAGTAAGAGTATATGCAGGTGTGAAAGTTACTTGGGTGACTTCAAAGAAGTCCATATGTTCGCAAGGAGGACAGTAGAAGAGACAAAACAAAGTGTTGAGGTCTAAAGGAAACGTTCTTCCTTTCTGAGCTATTAGAAACTGTTTCTTGCAGTCTAGCACTCCTCTACATTGTTGAATTCCATACATTCTCTTGGTAGAACAAATTAAAAAACCAATATCACAAATGCATATGTTTGTGTGTGAATGAAAGAGAAAATTGAGTATAATGCATGAGACAAAATGTGAATAAGGATTCCAGTCTGGACAGATTTCACATTCAACCCTACAAAATATTTTGCAGTTACGGTTTTGTATTTGGGGTGGATTTAGCTATATAAAAAAGTCACTTTGCAATACCATCCTCTTCTTTCATCAGGTTCTCTTTGTTTTGATATTTTAATGGCCATCCTGGATCCAACAGTGAAATTCCTTGCACTGAGATTAATGCTTCTCTCAACATTTTAAACTAGACATCTGGAGATTTATCACCAATTTAATACACTGTTTCCCCCTTTTTTTTAAAAAAAAGTATGTAATTAACTAAATCCTATTGTGTATCTAGGCCCCAGTTACTTGTCTAACTTTTATATCTATCTGAAGCAATTCTCAAATATAATCACATGACAATGTACTAGCACAGAAAGGTTGTATATGTCAACAAAACCTGTTGGCCGCCATCTGTCATGACTAATAAATGTCTAATAAGCAATCAAATATTGTCAGGCATCAAATGCTGATGTTGGCTATTAAATGATAACTGAGAGTCCTACTTTGAGAGAATGATGAGCTTAAAAATCTTAAAAGTTACATTAACTTTCAATATCAATCCTTTTGCAATATATTTCAAGAGGAGTTTTGTTCATATGCCACTTTAAGGATATGACTATGAATCAGGAATCAGGATGAAGAAACAATGGATGAAAACTAACCAAGGAGAAAAGCAACCTAGAATGAAGAAGAAATTTCCTAATGGTGAGAGCAATCAACCAATAGAATAGCTTGCCTTCAGAAGATGTGGGTCCCCATTACTAGAGGTTTTTAAGAAGAGACTAAACAGCCATTTGTCTGAAATGGTGTAGAGTCTCCTGCTTGAGCAGAAGGTTGACTACAAGACCTTCAAGGTTCCTTCCAACTCTATTATTCTATCTTCTATTTTCTGACCTTGTGCTTTCTCATGAGGTAAAAACCATATTTAAAAAAACCACAGAAGGAAGATAGGAAGAGTATTGATGCTTTTAGACTTTGTTATTGGCGAAGACTCATGAGAATACCATGGACAGGCAAGGAAACAAACAAATAAACCTGGAATTCTCATTTAAGACACAAATGACCTACTTTGCATGCATTATGTGAAGACTCAGCTCTCTGGAAAAGGCTCTAATGATGGGATAAGAGAAGGAAGAGAATGACCAGCAGCAAGATGGATAGATGCACCATTACCTGTTCTGAAAGAACAGGTTAAGGATAGATTGTCATGGATAAAATCCGTCTATATGTTACTGGTTGAAAATGACTTGATGGCATATAATTAAAAATATGGATGTGGTATCTACAGAATATTTTAAAAAGTGAAAAACAGACATCATGACTGTGCAATTGACGCTTTGCTCCTCTTGATGTGCATATGAACACTTTCAGATCTCCTCCATATGATCAAATTCTATTTTAAGAGGGAAGAATTTTGTTTCACTATCTATTAAGGAACAACATTTATACATGTTTAGTAAAGTATCAGATCAGCCTCTTTAAATTTTCTTGAGTAGCAGAGTATGAGAAACAAAATAAACATGTATTTAAAATATTGATAGCATCAATAAGATGTACTCTATATTATGTCTTCTGCACTGCTATATTTATATACAGATCCCTTACATAAATATGCTCTCACCTAAATTTGTCCCATCTTGTCGATCTCTGTATAAAATTCACACCCTGACAGGTATGGATGTAATTCAACCACAGATTAATTTGTTTGTGAGTCATAGCCTCACAAATGTTGATCTAATTCTGAAAATATCTCATTTAAGTTTGCAGTCTGGAACTTGAACTTTCCTAGAGCATGCCAAATGTAAGAATAATGTTCCAAAAAACAAAAAGATAAACCTTTTTCAGAAAAGTTTGTAAAAAAAAAGATTTGAAGAACACTTTCCACTCCTTTAAATGTTAGTCTCATATCAAATAAAAACAAAATACTTATTTCCTAATGTAATACCTATTTGATGATCATCATTAGATTTCTTGTTTATGCAACTATTAATTATTATAGTTATTTTTATTATCTCCTGTTGAACTTGATGAGTCTCTTTATTTTTATTGATTTAGGGACTATATATTTATTGGACTAGGCATGGCATGAGAGCAGTGTTCCAATATTTGAGGGCTGCCACAAAAAAAAGGGGGGGTCAACCTATTTTCAAAAGCACCGGAAGGAAAGACAAGAAGCAACAGATGGAAACTAATCAAGGAGAGAAGCAACGTAGAACTAAGGAGACATTTCCTGACAATGAGAACAGTTAACCAGTGGAATAGCTTGCCTTTAGAAGTTGTGGGTGCTGTATCACTAGACACTTTTAAGAAGAGATTGGACATTTGTTTGAAATGGTATAGGGTTTCCTGCTTGAGCAGAGAGTTGGACTAGAAGACCTCCAAGGTCCCTTCCAACTCTGATATTCTGTTATTCTGTTACTCTGTCTGTTCTTGTGTAATCATTTTGGGTCTTTACTTCATTTGTTTCTTACTATGTGCTGTTTCTTACTATGCTGTTTCTTACTATGCTGTTTCTAAGTATACAACATGTTTTCCATAACTGTGTGATTTTATATTTGTATAACAAAAAGTATGTTGTCTGAAGGGAATTTTTCCTCAAAGGTGGATAATAAATTATCTAGATAATACCTGTATATTCAGTTAAATGCTGTGGTAGTTCACTGTAAATCAAATAAATGACTGTATTGGATTAGATTAAAAAAAAGTCAGCTAGTACTTAAATAAACAGTCAAAGAAATACTGAAAATCCTTAATTTACCTTCATCTGTAATGATGGCACGAATAGCTCAAAGCTATGAGAAATTAAAAACGAAGCCCAGAAACATAGGAAAACTTTGATTATGTATGATGTGCACATTTACACTTTTATGCAGGAATTTTCTTTTCATCTTAGATTGCATGGAACGTTGTCAGTTCAGCTCCAAGCTAACACATTGGAATTTGATTTTTTTTTTCACATACATGAGCACAATGAGAACACCAACCTGATATTAAAAATGTCAGCAACTGAAAATGAGTGGGAGGGCAGTTAAGCTTTCTATGACACGCTGTCTGTGACTTCAAGATTGTTATGCTTGAGAAGATTAATTAGGAAGTCAGATTTCATGGTGCAATAGTGGAACTGCAATTTGTTAGAAACAAATGTTAACAATACTTCCTAAGAATTAAACACTGGCCAAACTTAGCATTTTATTTATGTTAATCATCCCACCGATGCAAAAACAAAATAACAAAAACAAAATAAGTTCTGTGAATGACCATTGTTACTATACATCTGTGTCCACATTTCTACCTCTTGTCCTCTTTTAACTTCTGTTTCATAGTCCTTAAACACAAGTCCATGTACAGTTGTCATCCAGGACTCCTGGGGCCCAAGGGACACAAAAACAGAAGAAGATTGTCCTGAACAGGGGCATTAGATGCTCTCTCTTCCTTCACATAACCCTTCTGTGTTCTGTTAGCTGGGCAATCCAACAGGTTGATCTGGGGCCATCATTTTAAGCACCCAGCTATAATCACCCAATACTGCCCCGTTCCATGTTAGGGAGAATGATCGTTGGTAGGAGGTAGCAAGGGAAATGGAGTGGGGGAACCCACTCATATGATGTGCATTACAACAGCCTCCTTTCCCAGCACATTTACTGTTGCAGAATAAAAACCAACAGTGTGGACAGCATAGTCTATGCCAGCATATTTTTGTTCTCCTAATTCAAGGACTGGGACCTAACACTTCACCCATGCCCTTAGTTAATTGCTAGAACTCAAATGGAAATAAGTGGAGTGGAGTGGAGTGGAGTGGAGTGGAGTGGAGTGGAGTGGGGTGGGGTGGGGTGGGTGGGTGGGTGGGATGGGATGAGATGAGATGAGATGAGATGAGATGAGATGGGATGGGATGGGATGGAATAGAATATAGAATAGGGTAGGGTAGGGTAGGGTAGGGTAGGGTAGGGTAGGGTAGGGTAGGGTAGGACAGGACAGAATAGAATAGAATTTGGACAGACAAGGAATTTGTCTCCAGTGCATAAGCTTGCAGTGTACATGCAAAATAAAAATAATCATAATAATTATCCAATAAAAGAAGGTACGGAGCAGATGAGAGGTTAATAATGCAGTCATACTACACAGGGAAATATACTTAGACATAAGACAATACCGTGGGAATAAAGTGTTCAGCAGAGTGATGGCACGAGGGAAAAAAAAATGTCTAATTGTTTTGGCATGCAATGCCCTATAGTGGCACCCGAGGGGGGGGGGAGCTGAAACAGTTTATGTCCAGGATCTGATGGGTCTATAGATATTTTCTCAGCCCTCTTTCTGACCCATACAGTATACAATAACCTATGTGGTATACAATAATTACAAGGCAATGAATATATTCAACACATCTTCCTCCTCTTATTTTCCCCACAACAACCCTGTGAGGTGAGTTGGGCTGAGAGGGGGTGACTGGCCAAGGTCATCCCAGCTTGCTTGCATGGCTAATGTAGGACTAAAACTCATGGTTTCCTGCTTTGTCACCTGGTGCCTTATGCGCTAGATGTATTTCTCTTAAAATGAAGACCTGGTACTATGACTTCCTATTTATATGGAATGCCCCTCCATGTGTTTGGGAGCAGTTTCAACTAGGCTACATAAGAAAGTCAAAACAAGTCAGCATAATGTTTTGGGGTTTTTTGCTATAATTGTTCTCTTAAACAAATTCCTTTGGATGCAGGGAAGTATTCTTGCTTTCTAACAAATAATTGCAACAAGGAAAAAAAAAGAACTCTAAATATTCATTTCTGGCCCTCAAAATGTACAACATCTTCCCCAATTGCCATATAAATATTTGGACTTTGGCTCCAATTGCTGTTCCCTTCCATCTATCCTTTTTTGTTCGCCAAAGATGGATTGTTCGTTTTTGTTCCCAGTATATTCAACTTCCTGCTAGAAAACAGGGGGTGCCAAATATGCACTGATGATTTAGTGTTGTCTTTATGGTTCTTTTAAGAAAGAGATGATGAAAACAGAGACAAATGACTTGCCATGAGTGGCTTTGTGTACTCAACTGCTTGGCACTTGACAGCAAAGCAATATGTCTGGAATGTTGAAGAATTCTTAGAAACTTGTCTCCTTAACCAAACATGGGCAACAGAAAATGTTTGTTAGAAGCAATGTGTAATTGGAGGGGGGGAAGGTTTTTGCTTTCTTACAAGAGAGAGAAAGAGAAATGAATCAAGATGCTTACAACTTGATAACTTGGGGGGGGGGGAAGCATGCAATTACATTTTTTCTTCTTCTATTAACTTCTGCTGTCAAATCAGATCTCTCTCCCCTCCTATGAAATGTATTTTGTAGCCCAGAGATAAAAGTCACTGGACCTAAAGGTATACACTTTTGCCCTAATCCATTTCTGAATACATATGGTTGCTCACATTCAACAATTGGGTTTGTTTGTCCCTTTCGTTTCTATGTGGCCTCCATACATGGAAGATACATACACATCTGCAAGAAAACAACCAAGCTCAGAGAGCACCAAGGATCCCTCATTTCAACGATGAGCTACAAATATTCTCCTTTATTGTTAGCATTAAGATGTACAGCCTCACCATCCTTGAACGTTTCTGATCCAGAAGCCATCTATATAGCAAAGGGCAAACGCATATGTCAGGGAGAAGGTTAAATTTCAGGAGTATTTCCAAGGACAGAAGTGAACTTGTTCTCCTTATGGGAGATCTTACAGATATGTATCTAGTACATTTGCAATTGCTCTGAATATTCAAAGCATAGGAAGAAATGCAAGTAGTCCATTCTCAGAATCTTAGAAATCTTTGCATAATAATGATGAAGAGTCTTAATTTTCAGAAGTGCTCCACATTCTATGAAATAGCTTCTCCCCCCCCAAAAAAAAAAAATATGGCTCCTAGTTTTCATTGGATTTATAAGCTTGTGTATGAGGGCATTTCTTCATGAAGAATGCACACCAATTCAAAAATAACTGCATTGTTATCAGCAGCAGTAACATCCCATGTCTTGATAGATGGACAAAAATGCCAAATCCAGTCTAAACATCTGGATGACTGTACTACCAATCATAACTATATCACCATATTTTTATTCCAATGGTGAAGATCATGGAAGAGCTGTGAGCTAAATTACATCAAACTGCAAACTACATCAAATGTGAAACAGGATTTCTATGAGCAAAGTTTTTTTTATTAAAAATAAACTTTGTCTATATCTTCTAAAAATTTAGTTCATCTTCAGAATCTTTTAATCTAACCTTCTCCATGGCATTTTTGTTTTACATAATAAAAACTTTGCATAAGTTTTTTAAAGGGTTCGGGGGTTTTTTTTTTAATGAACTTCCTCCACTTGAGGAAGTTCCATTCTGAGGCATCACCCCAAAACCTTCCATGATAATGAGATTCTAGAGGAAAATATTCTTCCTTTTTGAATAAAGATCTTCTGCTTCTTTTGGTTTACCAGTTAACTGTCTCTTATGTTTCCTTTTTGGTTCAAACATGTTAAATATCTGTTTTAATTTTGGCAGCATCTGGAAATCTGGGAACTTCCTGAATAGTGGCAAATATCTGCAGCTCAGGTGTAGGATGAGGGTGAAGATTTGTTCTCCGAGCTTGTGGGTTGGTTTCCAAACATTTCATTACCAGGCTAAGTAACATCTTCAGCAGAGTTTAGGAGCTTAGTTTAAACTCCACTGAAGATGTTACCTAGCCAGTAACCTTCACCCTCAACTTCATGAATGCATTTACATTGGAATTTCCCTGTATATACAATTACCCACGGCCAATCTGCTCTTGTTCTTTAAAACAGAGATGGTGAACCAGTGACTCTGCAGATGTTTTGAGAACCTCAACTCCCACCTGTCTCAGTAAGCATAATCACTGATTATGGGACCTGTAGTCCAACAATGTTGCCAAACCCCTAATTCCATGCTCCCCCCCTTAGAAATAATACACTACTGAGTGTTCCTTAACACTTCTTGTGAGTCATCTCACTGGGCCAAGCTTGATCCTTTGTTGCTTGTTGGTACATCCTTCCTCTTTTGCTAATCTGATGCCAGGTGATAGGCTTTAAATAGCTGAGCTGGAAAGGGGACTTTGAAAGAGAGGCATTGCATTTACAAAGTGCACAAACCTGGTTCGCTAAATGGTTTGGCTGGGCAGGAGAAGGGGGGGTGAATAAAATGAATAGCTGAATAAAGTCATTTGTTTGTGCGGCCCTGCAGCCCTGATACCATGATCTGTTTTCTACAATTTCCCTCTGAGGATTGTGTATCTAAAGACAGCAGCCACTTTGTTCTCTATGTGTTTGCATCCGGTTACAGAGGAGACACGCAGTCTGTACTCCCTTCTGGAAATTTGTTTTATTCTTTACCTTTGGATTTAATGAAAAGCATACCGCATATGCTGTTGCCATTTCCTCCGAGCAGAAAGCAGTGTACAGCACTTAACAACCTTAAAAAAAATTATATTCAGGACACAAGGTATTTGCCTTACTCCTCAAGCATAATCTCCCACATAATGGGTGGAAATGATCTTTCGAAAATAGCACTGGGTTCAAAGTCAACCTAATTTCGTTTTCCTCATGTGAAACAACAATAATAAAGTTTTAACTAATCTTTATTGAAAAGGAAATTTAGAAATCAGAATCAGCCTCAGCTGCTACAAGTATCCTTATTGTTCTATGTTCTATGATCTTATTGTGTGCTTAAATATAGACAGTAGGAACGGATAAGTAGAGTCTTAGTCAAATAGTGAAATTCACCCTTCTTCTGCAGAACATTTCAGATTTAATCTCTAGCATTTCCAGTAGGCCAAAAAGAAATTCCTCTCTGGATACATTCCTATCCAAAATCTGGAGATCAAACAATCCCAGGAAATGCCATCCTTTTTTGGATCCACAGGATTGGCTCTTGAACATGGCTGTGGAGTATTCCTTGCTTAAGAAGACTTTCATGGATTTAAAATTTTTGATGATTATTACACCCTCTGTAAACTATACAACCAGAGAAGGCTCTGAAGACTATAATGATAACTGGGCAGTTAAGAAAGCCTTCCGGTCAAGATTTAGGCATGGCCATGGAATGGAGATGGCATTGCAGCTGGGTGGCACAGTGCTTAGAATGCAGCATTGCAGACTAATTTAGCTCCCTGCATGAGTTCAATCCTCACCAGCTCAAAGTTGACTCAGCCTTCAATCCTTCTGAGATTGGTAAAATGAGGACCCAGATTGTTGGGGGCAAGATGCTGACTCTGTAAACCACTTAGAGGGCTGTAAAGCACAATAAAGCAGGATATAAGTCTAAGTACTAGTGCTTGGTCTTGTGAATGATCTTTGTTAGGACCTGGATGGAGGCATTCTTGAACATAGAACATAGGATAACAGAGTTGGAATTGACCTCAAAGGTTATCTAATCCATCCCCCTGCTTGAGCAGGAGAGTCTACACTATACCATTTCAGATAAATAGCTATCCAGTCTCTTCTTGAAAGCTTCCAGTGATGGGGTACCTACATTCTTTCATTAATAATGAAACTAAAGCTTAAATATCTGGGCATACAATTCAAAGACAAAAGCAACTGAGAAAAACCCTGATGACTGAAAAAAATGTCCATCAAAAAAGAGGGCAACGGAAAATAAAATGACTTTACTGAATTGGACAATTCTCCCATCTCTCTATATTATGACATTGAGTGAAACAAAGCAAAATGACGGCACCTCTAAGGATGTTGTCTGTGACACGTTTGCCTTCAGATTGTCAGCTTTTCCTTCTTGGTTCTCCTTTGCCCACTTCTGGGTAGAGAGATCAAAAAAGAACACCCCCCCAGATGAGAGGGATTTATTTATTATATTATTATACTTACAGTACATACCACTTTATTTCAGTGCTTCCTGTTCAGTCAAAGTTTATTTCAGCCAAAGACTAGCATAATGAATTATCTGGTGTTTACTTCACCTAGTACTGAATTCTTTGTTCTTCTTGCTAGTCTCAGCATTTTCTCCACAAACTCAACTAAAAAGCATCCATTTTTCTTTCCTTAAAATTGCTGTAAGCTATCCAGAGTTGCCTTGTGGCTAGATAGGCAGGAAATTTAATAATAAATAATGTCTTCAGGGCCCTTTAAGATATCAGTAGGGCAAATGCCATTCAAATGCTAGAGGGCAGGAACTTGAAAGGCTAGGAAGCAGCTGTCTGCCATACTTCTGCCACAGTTTTTTGTTAATTGTGTAACATAGTGGTATATTCAAGTCATCACCACTATGTACTGTTTCAGAGAGGCCTTACTGACCCAACTCTTTTGGCATATTCTCTAGTTGCCTACCCCATACTATGACAAGGTGGAAATTGAAATGAGTGTAATTCTACAGAGGCCACATTTACACAGGAGCTCTCTAGGATGTCTAGTAATTATCCAGACAGTAA
The DNA here is from genome assembly GCF_001527695.2 of Protobothrops mucrosquamatus. Lineage (NCBI taxonomy): Eukaryota > Metazoa > Chordata > Lepidosauria > Squamata > Viperidae > Protobothrops > Protobothrops mucrosquamatus. The sequence continues at coordinate 827,641 of NW_015386389.1, forward strand.
TTTGAAAACAGAAAAAGAATGAGAAAGAATAAATAAAAATAAATATGTAAAGAAATGTCTTCCAACCTTCATCACAAGCAGAAAAAAATTGTAATAACTGCCTATAAAGCTTCAGATATTTCTTCATCCCATTTCCCATTCCTTTTCTATAGGCAAGTCCATAAAACATCAACTTTTCAATATTGGTGTCAACAAAAATCTATAAAGAATGCCAGAACTTTGGGAAAAAAAGTGTTATATTTTTAAACATGATCAAATAAACCAACTTTTGTATTTTTATATCCCTTCCTTTTACTTCTAACAATTTAAATCTTTAATTCAATCAAATGGTGTTGTAGGATTTGATTTCTCTTCAATTCTTCTTCATCCTATCATAGAGATTTCTTAAAGGGTTTAACAAGCCTCTTTTGTAGATCCAGTAAGGTCATTCTCTTGGTTTATGATTTGTATTTCTTTGTTAATTTTTAAAAAAATTTCCAGTAAAGTGTTCCCTTCCAAATCATTCTCATGGTCTGCCATTTGTACTTCCACTTCTAGTACTTTTTCTTTTTTGTAAGATAAAAATTTCTTCTATATCTCTCATTCTTTTACTAACTTCTTTTAGATATAGCCTAACCATACAAGCACACATAATTACTGACAATATTGATCCTGTCATCTTCCAGTGCTCAAACCTGCTGAAAAACTATTGCCTCATCAGAAGGAACAGCATACGTGGTGATCTCCCATCCTCTCCTTATCCAGAGAGTTTTCAAGGAACCTCTAATCATCAGTTCCTTGATGTTTACCACAGTTGTCAGCTCTGCTTTCACAGAGACATCTTCGGTTTGCTATACCTTCCCTGGAAATCACTGATTCAATTAAACATGATTCCCTCTTCGCCTTACATAGCAATCCTAGCTATCTACCATTACGATCCAGTCAACTGAACAGTGGTAGGTGAACAGGATCAAAAGAGAGAAAGGAGGAAAAGGAAGGACATATACTTATAGAACACTCCATTTTAAAAAAAAATCGTAAAGATCTGTTTGGTCTTGCAACATAAAGATCTTTCTCCATTCTTTTAAAGTTCCCTTCCAACTCATACAGTAACTAAATATTTTTTGTGTAGCCACAGCAAGATAATGGAAATTAAAATGATTGTTTATGTGGTTCAATGCCAATGTACTTAATTAGGTCAATAAAATGACCTAATTAAGTTCCCACTTCACCTTTCAAAATTGACCCTTTGCAGTTTTTTATTCCTTTGGTTTTCATTCTATTCCACTGGAAGGGCTTCCACGTTCAAGACCAATTCAAACTAAAACGAATCATAAAAACGGAAAGCAAAGGGTTAGATAGTTTGGAAATAAAGTAACACTTGAACAGCAGAGAGGTAGTATGCAATCACCAGATCAATCTTTATGACCATATGCATTATGTTTCTATTTACAGCTACCATTTTTGCTCTTGCCTCTGAGGACTTCTTCATGTAGAAAAAAAAATCCTACACTTTTATTGGGAGGCTCCCATGATTTTCCTACAAGACATGCTGCTTTTTGATTGTTGATTACTGATCCTTGTAAATGTGTCCATTAAACAATCAGGTCTTTTCTCCTTCACTGAACATCTGCTTCAGAACATGTTTTGTGTACTTGGGACTAGCTTTTGCCTTCCTAGGCCTTGGAGAAACATGACTCCCAGGATACAATATGTACTTGGAAATATATGGGAATCACAGAAGGTACGTGAGTTTGAACTGGTTGACTGTCCTTTGGGAATACTTGCTGTCCACAAAAGATTATGTGATAGGGATCTTGAGAAGCTAGGCAGGGGTAGGCAACCTTGGCTCTTTTAGGACTCGTGGCTGGCTCAGGAATTCTGGAATTTGAAGTCCACGAGTCCTAAAAGAGCCAAGGTTGCCTATCCCTGAGCTAGGCCATGAAGGAGTCTCACTTTCCTTAAAGAAACCAACATAGCTTACTGCCCTAGGAGAACAGAAAAGACCTTATGCTCTGGGAACTAAGATGTACGTTGGATTTCCCCTATGTGGCCCATTTCAAGGTTATGTTTTAAAGCAATGCATGTCTTTTCTTGCCTTCTTTCTATGCTTCCTCCCTATCCAACCCACATATATGCCTTTCTTGATAATAAGTCTGAGACTAGGGATTGTACTTACGGTATATTATTCTGTATGACAAAATGCTATAAACAAACACACCTTTTTTTAAAATATTCATGCATGGAAATAAATTAGTGCTTTTCCATTCTCTTATTAAACACCACTGTTTATGGAGTTTCAATTAATACTGAATAAACTCCATCTTCCAATTTCCTAAAAGCGTTCTTCTCTTGCCTTGATTACCACCTTATTCTTGAGTGCTTAAGAATATTTTTTTTTGTGGTTCTATAGTGTGGAGTTAGGAAATTAAAGTGACTGCATATATTTCTACCCTGAAGAGGATCTGTCTTCCCATAAAGCTGCTGACCTCATGAATGAACTGATACGCCAGTTGCGCCCCTTTCTGGATCGGGACGCCCTACGCACAGTCACTCAAGCCCTCGTTGTTTCCCGCCTGGACTATTGCAATGCTCTCTACATGGGGCTCCCCTTGAGGTGCACCCGGAGGCTCCAGCTAGTTCAGAATGCGGCTGCGTGGGGGATTTTGGGGGCCTCTAGATGCTCCCATGTAACACCTCNCCATGGCAGCGGACCGGGATACCTTCGAGACCGCCTTCTGCCACAGATTACCTCCCATCGGCCTGTACGCTCCCACAGGGTGGGTCTCCTCAGGGTGCCATCGGCCAGACAGTGCCGGCTGGCGACCCCAAGGGGGAGGGCCTTCTCTGTGGGAGCTCCCACCCTCTGGAATGAGCTGCCCCCAGAGATCAGGGTGATCTCTGATCTCCCTTCCTTCCGCCGCGCCCTTAAGACATGGCTATTCCAACAAGCAGGACTGGCCTAGGGCAATTTTAGAGGGGTTTTAATTATATTTTAATCAGACAATATTTAAATATTTCTTTTTAATTAATTTTAATTTTGTAATTGTTATTGGTGTTTTTTAATCGATTGTCAGCTGCCCTGAGTCCGCAAGGAGAAGGGCGGGATATAAATTCGAATAATAAATAAATAAATAAATAAATTTGCAAGACCGCCTCCTACCAAACACCTCCCTTCGGCCAGTCCGCTCCCACAGAGAGGGCCTCCTTAGAGTGCCATCGGCCAGACAATGCCGGCTGGCGACCCCCAGGGGGAGAGCCTTCTCTGTGGCAGCTCCTGCCCTCTGGAATGACCTACCCCCCGACCTACGTACAGTTGCGGACATGCGCCTTTTTCGCCGAGCCCTGAAGGCCCATCTATTCCGTGCGGCCGGCCTGGCGTAGCTTGATTGTGTTTCAGTGGGGGTTTTTTTACGGGTGTGTTTTTAGAACAGGCCCGTTATTTAATTCGATTTTAAAACAAACTATTTATTACCGTGGTTTTTAGTATCGCCTGTTCACCGCCCTGAGTCCCGCAAGGGAGATAGGGCGGTATATAAATTTAATAATAATAATAAATAATAACATCTAGCTACATTCCTGATACATAAAAATGGAATCCTTAATCCACATCAAGCTACTTGCAATGCTTGAAGGAATTCACTTTGCCTTCCAGGAAATGGTTGTTTGGCAACCAGCTGTGCTCATTCTGCAGTCATTACTGTACAAATTCCAAATGAGCATCAAAAGTTGGAGGAACATGAAATGAAGTCCCATAAATGTGTTCTAGTACAATAAAAGCAGTTACGTCAAGGTGGTGGAGACACAGAGAGAAAACACCTCACAAAAGAACAGGGACATCACTTTTGTGAAGGGACCTAAAGGCCAGAATTACATATCAAGTGAGAAACAGAATACTAACAGAATAACAGAGTTGGAAGGGACCTTGGAGGTTTTCTAGTCCAACCCCATGCTGGTGTCACTCTTCTCTGCACTCTTTCCAGAGTCTCAACATCTTTTTTATATTGTGCTGACCAAAACTGGACACAGTGTTCCAAGTGTGACCACACCAAGGCTTTGTAAAATGGTTCTATCCCTCTATTAATTGAGCCTAGGATTGTGTTGGCTTTTTTGGCTGCTTCCTCACACTGTTTAAGTGATTGTCCACTTGGACTCCAAGATCCCTCTTACAGTTACTGGCATTGAGCTAAGTTTCACCTAGTCTGTACTTGTACAGTTGGTTTTTCTTACCTAGTGTGGCAATGATCAAACAACCTGGGAGAGTAGTAAACGTGCAGTAGGCAAGAGTTGTCTGGGATATGAGAAAAGGAAGACTTGTGGGTAGGCAAAAGTATTTCCTCTCTGCAGTTTAATGGGAAGGCTGCTGTGAAGTAAAGGAGATAGCCGTCTTGAAGGATTTATATAAGTATGCAATAAGTAGAAGCTGCTTGTTCATTAGCTTTGGATGGCCTGTGGCTGCTTGCTACTGGGTGTCACCTGCTCAGAAAAACAATTTGAACTGTTGGGATTCAGCCAGTAAAAGAAGGAAGATGTTTTGCAGCTGCCTGTTTAGAAGGATTCTGGGCCAAGAGGGAGGGGAGAGAAAGATCTATACACATACTGTTCGCTTTTAGGGAACTGATGTGGTTTTTTAGGAACTGCCTGGATCTTTGCCAGCTTTATCGTAAACTAGCAAATAGCATGTCTCCACCATTCTCTTCTTCCCACCAGGAAATTTTAAAAGATACCCCGTAGAGAATGGCCTATGTTGGGAACGGTCTCCTTGTGGAATGTGTGTTTGCGGGTGCATGCTCAAAACAATTACCTTATTCCTTTAGGCTCTTTACGGTGAGTGAAAAAACTTTGATTATAAGTAACAGCTTCAGGAAAAAGAAAGTATATTCTCTTCTGTCTGAAATATATTTTCTTTTGTCCCGGAGTATCCCCAAAACAAGACCTTTTTAAGATACCTGGAGCTTTCCTCTTAAATGAAAAACATGAGGGCTGTTCATATTCTGAATTGGATTCCAAAGGGGTATTTTGGAACCTCTACACCCTCCTGTGCAGTCACCATTTGGGGGATGAAACCAAACGTTTTTATTTCATTTACAGTCTATTTAATTGTGTGTTAAATACACACACCCTCCATGTGTGCAGCCAGAGACTCTTGTATCTTAGTCCTCTTTCAAATGGCTCTGCTAAAGGCTTAAGTTAAGAATGATAGTTTGAAGCCATCTGTCATTTTTTCTTATGGAGCCAATAAGAAGCACATGCAAATATTGCCCAATCTTGGAAAGCCAATTTCCCACTCTAAACAATTCTGATATTGCCGCTGACCCAGGCTGCTGTTTATACTAAACAAGCCTTAACAATCTTACTAAATATTGCTTTTTCTCAGGATGTTTTGCAATGCAGAATATACATTAATGCAGACATAATAATTTAACGGTGATGACTGTTTAGGTAATTGTATTCTGGCCCAATTCAGAAGGAAACCGATGATGAATGTGAGATTATATCTTTAGGAATCAAAACATTCATTGTGTCCCCCACCCAAATGCTGCATAACAATCAAGATGATATAAATATTTCATATCTTCTTTATATATATTTTTGGATTTACAGCCAGAGTAGAGTAGAGTAGAGTAGAGCAGAGCAGAGTGGAGCAAAAGGAATTTGTCTCCGATGTATAACTATGTTAGACAATGGAAGTCCATCATAATTCTATCTCTATATCTATATATCTATACACACACACACACACACACACACACACATCCAAATCATATCAATCTATCTCTATCTTAATTGAGGGAATTGTAAAGGTGCACAAATATTAAAGTTTCTCATCTTTCCTGGACTGTAGTTTTTAAAAGTATAGCTGATGATGAATATATAAATGTTTACTGTCAGGACAATCATAAATTACTTTTCATTCAAGGATCAAGAGTGTGATTAGTACCAACTGAATTCTAGAGAAATAAGTCATGGGGGAATAACCAACACCCACAAATTTGCAACCATGGATTCCAATTCAGATACACCATACAGTGGATGGTGTACAGCCCACTAGAGTATTGAAGAACAATATAGAAATCAGAGAATTTTGAATTTTCAAAATTTTGAATTTAATTTTCAATGAAATAAATGGGATCGAAAGAAAGTGTCCTCCCTCCTTGTTGAATGTGGATTATAAAATTTTTGCAAAAATCTTGGCTAATAGATTGATGCAGATACTGCAACATTATATACATGATGATCAAACTGGTTTCATATCTGGGAGGTACATGAAGAATAATATTAGGCAAATTGTAAATTTATTGGAATATTTGGACAAGAACAATCAAATACCTTCGGCCTTTATTTTTCTT
>NW_015386389.1:835256-843711 GCF_001527695.2 Protobothrops mucrosquamatus
TATATATATACTTATATTTCACCTATTTATGTAGAATTATACTTTGTGGAGTTAGGGATATTAATATAAGGTTACTTTTAGATGAATAGTATCCTGGGATTAGGTTTGGGAAGTCCGGGTGGGGGGTGGGGAGGGGGTTCTTTCAATTGTGATGTACTTGTGTTTGCTTTTTTCTTATGTTGAAAATAATAAAAAAAAATTGAGAAAAAAAAAAAAAAGAAAGAAAGAAAGTGTCCTCCAATTGTTATTAGAAGAAAAACAGTACAGCATAATGGAGACACGTGCAATTGGGGCACCAAGACCAGAGCCAAATGTTAAAAACAACAACAGCAACCCAGTGTCTTGGTTATTCCTGCATCATTTATATCTTCCTCATTTCAAATTATTTCATTCCTGGGAATTGTCCATGATCATAAAATAAAGGAATGGCCAGTACAAAAACAATGAGTAATTTTCCAAGAAAAGAAATTTCACAGAGGAGCACAATTTCACCCTAACAGTATGCAAAAGCTGCATTTGGTTAGTGGAATTCTATTCTATAAAGGCTCAGGAAAGGATAAGGAATTCATGAAGCTCTGGATTATTTGACCAAGCTGGCTGGCCAGAATGTTCCTACCCTTTGTCATTAGACTTTCTTCTACTCATTGAACGTAGCGAAAGACACCATGGTCACTTCTCCTGTGTTCAGCCAGAGATGGAATAACAGTTCATCAAAGAGGAGAAATAAGAAGTGGTATTACAGCACATAGTTGCCACGTGTGGCTCTCCAGATGTTGAACTATAATTTCTCTCTCACCAATCACCATGCAAGCTGAAACTTTCACTCCAGCCTACTACTTGAAAGAGGAGGACTCTAACCGGTGGAAGAGGTCTAGGTTTTTCTACAAGCCATAGCAATTTATTTTACACCTTGGAGTTGTTAGGATAAGCCAGTCCAAGGCAGCTGATCTGCAGGCCTGAAATCAGCGTTATGCCAGCTGAAATAAAATGATTAAAGTATACTTTTTAAGTGGAAGTGCTTGCGCCAAGAACTTCCACATTGAGGGGAAACATTTCCTGAAATCCACTGTAATTCTGTCGTGCTCGGAAGAGATAATAAGGGAGGGTGGTGATTTTAATTGGATCTATAAAGCCGGCTCTTATTAAGGTGAATGAATGTAAAAGATAGATCAAAGGCAGTCCTTCACAACCAGCCTGTCGGCAGTATCACTGAAACAGAATTAGCAGGCTTTCCACGGTGCATGTTGGGAAAGACTCTAGCGTTTGCCTACAGTGATCCTCAAAGCACTTTTTTTTTCCCTCTTCCATTTATGTCTTTAAAGAGCTTCAGCCTTCATTAACATTTAATGCTGCTTGACAGAGGAAGGAGAGGAAGAATGATAAAGGAGAACAGAACAGGAAAGGAAGGAGGAAAAAAAGGAAACAGAAGCTAAGAACCAAAGGTGTGTCTTCCACCACCACCCCCAGTTAGTCCTCGGAGCCCAAAGGGGTTTAAGACTTAGTCTTCTTGAGCTATAGCTGCTTATAAAACATACAGGCTGCTTTCCAAACTGAAAAGATTTTCCTATGCAGCTTCTAAGATGTTTATTACTTGTTTACATATTTGAGCATCATCCCCCCCCCCTTTTTTTTTTTTTCTTTTGGGTGCATTCCAGTCAATTTTTGACTCCTGGTGACTGCCTGGACAAGTCTCTTCTCCTGTGCCAGATTTCAAAAAGGGCTTGCCATAGCCTCCTTGCTATGGCTGATGGACAGATGGACTGGCATAAGGTCACCTGGCTGGTGTTGTGCCTAATGGGGGACTAGAAGTCACAATCTCCTGGTTTCTAGTTTGATGCCTTAACCACTACACCAGACTTGATTCTCTTCTCCCCTTTAAAGTAGATCAACTAAAAGAGAGCTATTGAAGTCACCCAGTGAGTTTTAAGACAGAGTAAAAAAAAAGCTGCATCAAAAAATTATCTGGAAATACTTTTAAGTATGACTAAATCTAGATTACACTGGACTAGTATTAGCTTAACTGATGGCGTTACCTAGTTTGGTAATGAAATGTCTCAAGAAAACCATCAAGCTTAAGTATTTGAAGGAGTAAACTTTATTAGGGGTTAAAAAGATTTTTATAGACGTAGATTGATTAAATGATAGAATATATTCTTAAAAATAGAAATGTATTTGTTGGACTTACATTATTATTTTAAACATAATTATGTTGTAATAGAGAGAGAAATTTTGTCTGATTTAATAACGAATGAAGAATGGGAATTTTCTGATATTATAGCTGATAAGTATTTGAAGGTGTAAACTTCATTAAAGAGGTTAAAAAGATTTTTTATAGACGTAGATTGATGAAATGACAGAATATATTCTTAAAAATAGAAATGTATTTGTTGTATTTATATTAGTATTTTAAATATGATAACCATGTTGTAATAGAGAGAGAGGAAGAGCTATTTGTGATAGGAAAAAAAAATAGTCTCAATGAATGATCTATCACTAAGGATACCTGAAATCCCAACTATATGTCTAATAAAATGTAATTGGAGTATGAGAACTGTAATTAGTAAAGCTTAAAAACAGGATATAGATTATTATAATCGCAATGTGATTGATGATTTTTGATTGATTGAATTTTATCTAAAACTGTATTAATTTTAATAAGCAATATTATATTTAGGAAATAGAGAGGAAATCTTTGATAATTAATCTGAGCTATACTTGTATGATTTTGTATTTGAATGATTCGACACTCTGACCACCATGTTGTGTCCTAAACTTTTGTAAAAATGGAAAAAACCAATAAAACCTTTTATTAAAAAAAAGAAAAAAGAAAACCATCAAACTCAGAGAGCACCAAGGACCCTACAGTTCAACCCAGAGCCACGTATATTCTCTGCTATCAGTATTAGCTTAAAGATTGTCCTAAGACGGGGCAACTTATGAGTGTAAATAAATAAAGATACCAGTAGTGGCTGCAGGAGAAAAGATTTTTTAAAAAAGTAAAGATGGCAATTGAGACTTCTGATTGAAGTCTGATACATTTTTATGTGTGTAATACAGTTTACACGTGTCAAAAATGTTACACAACTTTACTTTTCTATCTCCCCTGAAAATGCCTATTTCTGCCACCTTAGTCTTGGATGATGAAGTGGAATATTATCTCTTTTCCCAACTACAAAGTGCTATTTCTGGCTCAGTGCTAACATGAAAGTGCTATTATTGAAGTTTTGCCCGAAATAATTTTATATATATATATATATATATATTTAAGATATCTGGATAAAACAGACTGATAATAAAATACTATATTGTACTTTTTCAGATTTCCAAAGCATTCAGCATAGTACATCAAGTATCTAAAGCATGCATACCAATGACTGAAGTACATCCAGCATGAAATACACACATTCAAAAACTAAGCTCTGACTCAATTCAAACATTTCCACGCGTACTTCTAAGGGGAAGGAAAAGTGGAGTGAGTAGGAAGAAAAGAGATAATAATCACCTCATCAACAATACAAAAGAACTTTATCGTGCTTTATATAAGAATTTTGTGTAATACCGTGAAGGTTCCTTTGATCTTAAATGATGTGGATGCAAACATTCTTCGAATATTTTTGCAACGTGCTTGATTAGTAAGATCTCATGTTCTTATGAAGAAATCATTGCACTTGTCTCCGTTCAAACCAAGTTGGGACTTGCACACAATTCGTCTCTGCAAGATATATTTAGCAAGGTTCCCACTGGTAATAAAAGCTTGAATCCTATAAAAATCTTGTATCTTCTAATTACTTGAACTGGTCAGCTCTATTCACAGGTTTGAAACACGAGTGGTGGATGAAATGGAGACAATGGAAAAGGTCAAAGGTTAGAAGTTGTGTCTAACTTTTTGCAAACTTCAAGGTAAGTTGTAAATCTGGATTTATGTTAATAGCAGATATTAATTCCTTTATATCATGGAGAAATCGTTTTGCAGATCCAATGTCAGGTTGTATCCATTGACCAACTTAGTTGTAATAATTGAATCAGATAAATGCTTCAATTTTGGTATACCTAAGCCTATCATGAGGATGCAACCGTTCAGCAGTTAAAGACTCTGAGCTTCTCAGCTGGAAAACTGACAGCTCGGGTTTTAGACCCAAGTGGTATGTGACAGGGTGAGCTCCTGTTACTTTTCCTAGCTCCTGCTCACCTAGCAGTTCAAAAGCATGCAAATAGATAAATAGGTACCACCAATGAGAAGATAACAGCATTCTGTGCACCTTGGCATATAGTCACACTGGCTACATAACCATGGAAGCATCCTCAGACAATGCTGGCTCCCTTGGTTAAGAAACAGAGATGAGCATCACTCCCTAGAGCAGTGGTTCTCAACCTTTTTAATGCCGCGACCCCAACCGGTCGTAAGTCGAGGACTAAACCGGTCGTACGTCGAGGACTAAACCGGTCGTAAGTCGAGGACTAAACCAATCATAAGTCGAGGACTACCCAACCGGTCGTAAGTCAAGGACTTTCCCTGCCCGGGAGCGCCGTGCATGCGTGGGTCCGCCCCCTGCGCTGGCCGAGGCGTAGCTGGCAAGCGGCAGAGACGGAGCAGGCCGACCACCAGCTGGCCCAGCCCAAGGGAGGCAAGGCACCTGCCGGAAAAGGGGGGGGAAAATGGCGGACAAAAAAAATGGCGGACAAAAAAAAATGGCGGACAGCCTTGCTTGGCGACCCCCATGAAATGGTCGATCGACCCCAAATGGGGTCCCGACCCACAGGTTGAGAACCACTGCCCTAGAGTCAGACACATCTGGAAATGGGAAACCTTTACCTTTAAGTCTATTACACAGTTTTCCTTATATCATTTACCCAATCCTGGATGGATGGATGGATGGATGGATAGATAGATAGATAGATAGATAGATAGATAGATAGATAGATAGATAGATAGATAGATAGATAGATAGATAGATAGATAGATAGATAGATAGATAGATAGATAGATAGATAGATAGATAGATAGATAGATAGATAGATAGATATTCTTTATCATGTATGAAACTAGAATTATTTGATGGATGAATAGAATTTTAAGAATAATTATTCCAAGCAATGATAAAGAAAGATCTCTGGTGCTTAATACCGATTCTTCTAAGCATGTGAAGGGTTTATGGTTGATGAAGCATGAGGGCAAATGGCAGGAGCTATTATCACAGCTGATGTGATGAAGGTGTCGATATAACACTTGTGCCACATCAATCAGAGAGAAGAAGAAACACTAGGATTTATTTCAAGTTTATGCTTGCAAGAAAAAAAAATCAAGTATTGGATTTTTGTTGGCTGGCTGACTCTCTGTCCAATGGTTTCTGCCAATATCTTGACAGCTTCTGAGTTCAATTCTGAGCAGTTTGATTTGTAAATGTATGTTTTGCAACAAGGTCTCTCACATCCATGCCAAAATTTATATCACTTTGAGCAACTTTATAATTAGTGTGCCTATCATAGCCTCTAATTCCATTTGTATGAATCAGCTTCATCAGGAAGAGAGTGATCTGTTTATACCAAAACTAGCATGTTAGATGCCATCATGGCTTATAAATTCTGTGCCATTAATGATCAGTAGGTTCATAAATATCTCTCTTTTGCAGGCAGTCTTCATCATTCTGGAGGATGAATCAATGAAGTTTTAACATGTGAGAAGCCATCTCTGGCCCAGTTGAAAAGAAGCAGATTATCTTGAGCCTTCCTCATCTGCATTGACATGTATCTCTTTGTGACTATTAATACAAAACTTGTTGTAGTGCTGAAGAGAAGTGAGAGGCAGTTGTTCTGCTCTGAATGTTCTACTTTACACTTGAAAGCAATACTGGGAAACTTCTGTATGATTCCTTAGGAATTGTCCCGAGGGATTCTACTGGGTTCTGTCTTGCTTTCCATGTAATTTAACATTTATATGAATTCCTAGGAGAAAAGCATTAGCTAGCAAATTCAGTGCTGGCTCTTGTTGATATGTTGATGATGCTCATCTATACTACTCCCTTCCTACAAACTTCAGACATTTCCAGAACCCCTGCTCCCAGTAAATAAAGCAGATATTGAAACAGAGAATTTAACAATCCTACTACTAAATTATGACTAGGTTACAGTGTGATGCTATTCAGCTTTTAAAGAAAAATTAACATTGTCTATCAACACTCTATGGCATAAAATTTGTTTTGATATTTCTGAATATTCTATGCAAATACACTCTATAATGTGGCTATATTCAATAAAGGAAAATGGACATCCCTGTTCGTTGTCCTTATTTATTTGAAGAAACTATCCATATTATTGATATTTATTACCACCTGAGTTGGAGAATGCAACTTGATGCTTATAGAAATAAAATTATGCCCAGATCCCTTTTCCAATAACAAAATTTCAGGAATTTCCATTCTTTCAAAGACTTTAAAATCATCCACAGACAGCCATGAAAGCAAGGTTTTAATTTATTTAACCTAGTACACGAAGTACACTTTTACTTGAATCAATCATGTTGCTATTACAAACGTATCTAGATTTATAAGGGATATGCAACTGTTTAACCAATAGGCTAAAACAGTGAGTTTGTTAATTGATGTGTAACAGTTGAAGATAAGCAAGAATCCCTTTTTTCCTCCTTCTCCCATGCAGGCTAACACACTTGCTGAGTTTAAAAAAAGTAACTGAGAGACTCATCACAGTTCCTTTAGCTTCAATCTCTTCTTCTCCATCTCACATGTTTAAAAAGGAGAAGAGAGAAGAAATTGCCTCATTTGTTTTCCATCCCACTGCAATGAAGACTTGACTGCTTTACTTCCTTGGGAGAAGAGGAAAGAAAAGAAGGTCTTTATCACACATTTGGGACCTAGTGGTAATATGAATAATGTGTGGAAAAGTTATTTTGGAATTAGAGTCCTTCAGGAATGCTTTGGAAATTAAGTAGTGATATGGTATCGCTCAATGTAAAGGAACTTTCTTTGTAATCATTATCATCATCATCAATGAAAAATCTGACTTAACATATGGTGTTATAATAAGGATGATTAGCTTACCATGTGATGGCAGGAACCTAAGAGGTCTACCCTGTAAATGATTCCTGGTAATTTCATGATTCCTTGGCAATAGTACAAAAGCAGCTTGCCCATTGCCTTGTATTTTTTTAAACTATTTTTTAAATGTTGAAATACAAGCAACTATAACACCAATAAGGAAAAAATACAACATTAATTATCAATTAAGAAAAGAATCTACGTGTCATGGTTCCGATAGATGAGACCAGTAAAAGAACCCCAAGGCAAAAAGGTTTCCTTAAAGAACATATTTATTTGGCTACATAGTATCAGCACGATCAAAAGTGAACCCAACACTGAAATCCCCTCCCAAAGGTTACAATGTTGCAAAGTTGAACTTCCCACCCCAGTAAAGTGTCATGAGTCACATTCCCCAATTAACTACTTGTGCGGGCTTTGTAACAGAAGCTTTAGCCTGCCAAAATGCAATCAGCAATGACCTTGGTTCCCACAGAACAATTTATTGTTTTGACCAGGGTCTTCAAACGTGGCCTTTTTATGACTTGTGGACTTCAATGCCCAGAATTCCTCAGCCAGTGTGCCTGGCTGAGCAATTCTGGGAATTGAAGTCCACAAGTCATAAAAGGGCCAAGTTTGAAGACCCCTGGTTTTGACTAACAAAAAAACACTCATCCCCCTTCCCAATTCTGAAAATGAAGGGAAAATGGCTTCAGCCAAATTCATTTATAGAGTTGACACATACATTGATGGAGATTAAAATAAAAGAGAAAAGGGGCAGAACTGGGGATTTTCTGAAAAAAAACAGCTCCCTATATTATCCATGTAATACTAATTCAATCCTATAGTTAAATATAGACTATATGGAAACATATTGTTTCATCTTTTTTTCCAAAAAGACTTGTATCTTGGACCCATTTTTTTTAGTATTGGGAGGGTAGGTTTGTTTCAGTTTATGTAAGATCATCTTTTCTGGTGAATTGCAGGCTCAGTAGAGGCAAGGTTCTTCGTAGAATGACAAATTCCATATTTAAGGATGATAATTTAACATTACATTTAAATCTTAACTATTATGTGTTTTTTTAAAAAAAATCTGAAGTTGTATGAATACATGCTATCATCTGAAGCAAAACAAAGCTATGGCTAGACAAGACAAAATCATACGAGGTAAAGAACCTTCAAATCAGCCGGGATCACCGGCTGATGTTATGCAATGCCAGGTCCATGGTAAACAAGGCCCCCCTCATTCAAGATCTTATTCAAGAGGGGGGTGCGGACCTGGCAGGGATCACCGAGACCTGGCTGGGCACGGAAGGGGGTGTACCCCTCGTGGACATCTGCCCGCCGGGTTTCCAGGTATTTCATCAGCCAAGGACCCGGGGTAGGGGCGGTGGGGTAGCGGTCATTATAAGGGAGAGCCTATG
>NW_015386389.1:843846-844970 GCF_001527695.2 Protobothrops mucrosquamatus
ACCCAATTAGTACATGCCCCCACTCACATAGGAGGACACACACTGGATCTAATTTTTGTCTCTGGCCAGTGGCAAAATGATCTGGAAACAGGGGAGGTAATCATTGAGCCTCTGTCATGGTCAGATCATTTACTCCTGAAGATGGACTTCCGGACCGCTCCCCCCCGCCGCAGGGAGACGGAACCGCGTAGATGGTTCCATCCCAGGCGCCTGATGGACCCTGAGAGGTTCCTGATGGAGCTTGGGCCATATCCGGAGGATCTAGTTCACGACTCGGCAGAAAATCAGGCAGCGGCCTGGGAAGTAGCCGCTGCCACAGCACTGGACCGAGTCGTGCCTTTGCGGCCTCTGACCTGGCGCAGATCTCAACTGGCCCCTTGGTTTACGGAGGAGCTGAGAGAGATGAAACGCCGGAAAAGACACCTAGAGAGCAGTTGGAGGGCTAGCCGAACCGAATCCGACCGAGCACAGGTAAGGATGCATGTTAGATCCTACCTAGTGGCGATGAGGGTGGCTAGATCTAATTACTATTCCACACTCATCGCGTCATCAGATAACCGCCCGGCCGCCCTCTTCAGGGTGACCCGCTCTCTCCTCCAACTGAGGGGGGGAGGGGATCCCCTGGAGGGGAGGGCCGAGGACTTTGCGCAATATCTGCATGACAAAGTCGCTCTGATCCGAGAAGGCCTTGACTCTGACTGGGTGGCCCCGGGGGAGGAGACGGGAGCAGGTCTTGAGACTGTTGTATGGGAGGAGTTTGACTCTGTGGCTCCCGAGGACGTGGACAGGATCCTGGGGAGGCTGAATGCAACCACATGTTTACTGGATCCATGCCCCTCCTGGCTAGTACTGGCGGCTCGGGAGGGTACACGAGCCTGGCTCCAGGGAATTGTAAACGCTTCTTTGTGGGAGGGTGCCTTCCCCACGGCCTTAAAGGAGGCGGTGGTGAGGCCCCTCCTTAAGAAGCCCTCCCTGGACCCAGATGTATTGGCTAACTATCACCCGGTCTCCAACCTTCGCTTTGTGGCGAAGGTTGTTGAGAGTGTGGTTGCGCAGCAGTTCCCTCGACACCTGGAGGAAACAGTCTATCTGGACCCGCTCCAGTCGGGCTTCAGGCCGGGATA
>NW_015386389.1:845745-858981 GCF_001527695.2 Protobothrops mucrosquamatus
ACAGAGTGGGTCTCCTCAGGGTGCCGTCAGCCAGACAGTGCCGGCTGGCGACCTCCAGGGGGAGGGCCTTCTCGGTGGGAGCCCCCACCCTCTGGAACGAACTACCCCCAGAGATCCGGGTGATCCCGGATCTCCCCTCCTTCCGCCGCGCCCTAAAGACATGGCTCTTCCAACAAGTGGGATTGGCCTAGGGAATTTTTAGTGGGGTTTTTAAGAGAAATTTTAATTATATAGGCCATAGTAATATTTCTTTTTAATTTGGTTTTAAATTAGGTAATTATTGTAGTATCTGTTTTATAAGGCTGTCAGCCGCCCTGAGTCCGGTAAGGAGAAGGGCGGGATATAAATTGAATAAATAAATAAATAAATAAATAAATAAATTTCATACCCAACCAACATAAGAAATCTGATGTGCAATCCTTTTAAAATGTTCTTTGAGGGAATCAAATAAACACAATGTAATATTTTCTGATGAACATAAATATAAAAGAAAAGTTGTTGTAAGTGAAGAATGAAATTAAGCCATGAGAAGTATGTTTTATACTTCTTAAAACCTAGATTTCCAAGATTGGGTATTCCAATTCTTCATTACAAAATTCAAATATGTAATTCATGCTATCCATTTTGTTGTTTAATTCCTTACAAAATTGAATTATTAGTTCAAGAAGAGCTCTGTCAAGAAGATCTTTGAATTCCATGTACCTGTTAAGTGCCAGGGAAATCAGAAGATCCAGGCATTTCAAATGGGTGTAAAGATTTATTGCAAACTTAAACTGTCTACAAGAATTTGAACTACTGATGGTCAAAGCAAACTGGTGGTAGATAAGAGTCAAAGGAATTCAAGGTGGGCTGGGCTTAGATATCTTGTGGATTTGGAGGGACTCAGGACTGATGATGCATTTGACCCCTCCCTCGGGCTTAACCTGGTCATCTCCTACATCATCTCTGAAACTGATAAAGCATCTGGATCATACTATTTAGTCAAGATATGTTTCAATGATATATAATGCCAAATAGATATTATTGATAATGTACTATCTCAAAATCTTTAAAACAATCATTTAAATCAACTGGTTTAAGGGGTTTAGCCACTGCTTGGTCCAGGAACTCCAACAGAATATCTGCAACCTTCAAGCTTGGGTTATTCCACAATGTGGAAAGCTGGTTCAGCTTTCAAGAGTAGAAAGGAAGATCCTCGATTAATATACTTGGACCCTAAAACTTGCCAACATTTCAAAGGGGTTACACACTTGCTCTCCAAAAAAATCCAAAAAGGACAATATTTATTTTAAAAAATACATCATAACACAGATGTTAAAATGAAAGTCCAGTAATACAATTTAAAAACTGATAGATAAAGGCCATCTTCATCATAAGGCAATCTCTGTTTGACCAAAGATATTCTAAGAGTTTTGGCTCATTAGTTAATCTATCTGGTAAAGTATCTGATAGGAATTAATATTGCAAACTCTCTTAACATGTCCTTGTTTCTTTCTTCTAAGTACATTAATATTAATCCAGAGATTTAATGGAAGTCTTTGCTATCAGATTATACCTACTGAAATTACGTCTATACATTTAGATATATTCTGCTGAACATCCAATTGTGTATTTTGAGAAAAATATAGGGCCAAATATTTTATGGAGTCGGTACAAATTGTAAATCCTAATTTCTTACTATAGTCTATAAATATTACAAATGATATTATAACCAGAGTATAAACCATATTGCTGTGCCCATTGTCTTATTTTAAGCTCTTTGTACAATTTCACAACCCACTCTATAGCAATAGGATTTCCAGGTTGTCTCCATCTAAGTACTAACCTGAGCTGACACTTTTTGCTTCCAATATTAGCCAAGGTCAACTAAGTCATATCACTAAGCTGAATCCCTGTATTCATTATTAACTCCATATAGTTTTGCCTAAGTTCGTATATGTCTAACTGACCTCTTTTCTTTATCTTAGTTTTTATAGTCCAATAGGAGATATGAATTCAGTTTTTTTTAAAAAAAAACAACAGGACTTATGTCATTATATTCTCAGCAAACATAGCAAGTAGCACAAACAGTTGAGCCTATTGGAAAATGAACTGATGACCCTCCCATGGAAACAGAGAAGCAATAAAAGTCTAGCAGAGCTATTATCTATCATGCAACAGAATAATATAGTTCTTATCAGATTGAGAAATACATCCAAGAAACCTCTGATAATAATAATCTTCTTGGCAGGGCGTGGTGAAACTTGACATGTTAACATTTGTCAGATGGATTGAAATCAAGGAACTGAAGATTGCTAAGGCTGCACAGCTTCCTTTAGAAGAATTTGATAGAGAGAGAAAAAAAATCAAATTTCTAACACTTTGTGAGCTTTGATCTGATAAATGAATCAGTTGACCAAATATAGTATTATTTTGATATGGGATCTGGTACCTTGAAAGGAGAAATACAACAAGGAAAAGAAAAATTAAATCTAACAAATAAGATTTAACTCGCTGCAGATGTAACTCCACACTGTTTGCATTAGATCGGCCTGCCCCATCTGCATGTCAAGCAGGCAAAAGTGCTTGACTTTCAAACACATCACAAAGCCTTTACAAAGTATATAAAACAAAGGACAATAAATGCACTAGTCTACCGATACACTTGTGTAGCCTGTCCTGATGGCCCTGTCCCTTGGCACTAAAGTATGAAGAGGGGCAGAAAAGGACAGAACATGGAAAATAAATATTTTTCCCTTATGGAAAAAACCTTGTGGTTTTGATAAAGTTCCAATCCTCGGTTATTTGCCCAACCTCAAGATGAATAATAGCATTAGGGCATAACCCAAGTGGAATCTGTGGAGAGATATAGAGCAGTAGCTAAAGCAGGGGTCTTCAAACTTGGCAACTTTAAAATGTGTGGACTTCAACTCCCATAATTCCTCATCTAGCCAGGAGTTGAAGTCCACAAGTCTTAAAGTTGCCAAGTTTGAAGACTCCTGAGCTAAAGAAACATACAGCTACACCAGGGAATATTTGCAAAAGCTAACTGTTCCTTTCTGAACATTTGAATAGTGCATTTAATACACCCAACATGGTGTCAGATATGGCTTTCCATCAAGTAATTAACACCAGGGTATAGATATAGCCTGAACCTGCTGCTTCAGCTTCAGTTTTGACTTCCAATCTTTAGATGACAGTATCAATAAGGCACATGATTATTCTGATATATGAGTATACGCATAGAATGTCAAGAAAATGCATAAGAAAAAAAACATTGTGAACCTGGGCCTAGTACTATGTTGCAATGAGGAACCTCAGGAGATTAGAATTACCCAATTCCTCAAACGTTCTTGAAAACCTGGCTCTTCATCCACCCAAAAGTAAGTAAAGCCCCCTTCAGATTGGGCGAGTTGCTTTCTTTTTTTTTTCCTGTATTGTTTTGTCATCCTTGCTATCTTTACCCCTCATGTTTGTCTTTTGTTCTTTTTAATGTTTTATTTGTAAACTACCCAAAGTCACTTGAAGTAAAATGGCATATTATTATTAATAGTAGAAGATCAGGGGAAAAATGACAGATTTAATTTTAATAAATTTAATAAATTTAATAAATGACAGATTTATTCATTAATAAAGAACTCTTAACCTAAATTCCTGTATCAATGCATTGCAAGAGAAACAAAGGACCCATAGTGGAAAATTCACCCACATCAATGCCAACAAATAGAAAAGATCCAGTGATTGTTCTATGTTCTGAAACTATAAGATTATTGGTCTCTTGCACCTAGATGAGCCCAAGATCATGAGCTACAAGGTTACAGAGATCTTATATTGAACATTGATTAAAAACAATTTGAACACATGTATACATTAGAACAGGGGTGTCAAACTGCCGGCCCACGGGCCGGATGCATCATAGCAAAACCGCGCCCACCCCATTGCCAGCTATGGCAAAAAAAGTTGCAATACGTCGCGACATGTCATGTGACGTTGCGAGTTTGACACCCCTGCATTAGAAGATCTCAAATAAGGTTACAAGTGTTTTTATATATAAAAAGAAAAAAATTAAAAAGAAGACATAGGTGTTATACATAGACAGATTCTTTGAAATATAATATAGTCAGTTTGATATATGAGGTGGTACAAGGACTCTGTTATTCTGTACTGAACTGTGAAAGAAAGAAGAGTTAAAGAAGCAATATTACACTTACTTCTATCAAAAGCCTTGTATGGATTCTGTACGTATTTAAATCATTGCAGCATGTTGGCCCAATAATAAAAATGCTATACTTAAAGGAATTTTTGGATGAATGCAACTAAATGGCAATACTGTGGCTTTATTCAAGAACTATCATAGCAAAGGGTACATAAACTAGATAAATAAGATAAAAAAATGAAAAGCACAATCAATTAAAATTAAAATTCTTCTCCACAGAAGCCACTAGATCAGCTGCACAATGAATATTCTCCCAAGAAAAGCGACTTTATGGTACAACTCTATGTATAACGGAAAATACAGATGACTGTGCCTTTTGATAGTTCTCCAAGTATAGAGAACCTAAGATTGTAAACAATGAATTGCTACTTCCAATCTAGGACTAGCAGCACTTATTCAGGTGCTAGTGACTATTCATATCATAGCAGGTACTAATTTATATCCCAGGATCTGATGTTAAAGGTTTATTACCTTATACATACCAATGGTCTTTTTAGTAGTTATAAAAGGAGTCCTCCACTAGTCACTGCCGACAATAGGGACTGGTGCTTATCTTCATTTCAAGGCCATTGAGCCAATACTGCTGAAGACATTTCCAGCATGACATCATGGAGTGGGGTTACTTTTCCACCAAAGTGGTACCTATTTATCTACTTGCATTTGCATGCTTTCAAACTGCTAGGTTGGCAGGAGCTGGGCCAAGGACGGGTGCTTACCCCATTGCATGGAGCTCGGGTCTCAAACCTGAGCTGCTAGTTTTCCAGATGACAAGCCCAGCATCTTAACCGCTGAGCCACCGAGCTGCCCATTTAGTAGTTATAGCTAACAACAATTGATGAAAATTAAATTCATGAATAGCAAGTAACTCCTTCTATATATGACTGTGCCTCCATAGCCATGTGCTTCCAAAGAAACCTACAATCCAGTGGAAACTTGTTGCAGCCAGCAAAACAATGCAGTAATGTGATTTTATTGCAGGCACTAATTCTCTGATTTGAAGGCAAAAGGAGAAGGGGACAGCAGACGATGAGGTGTTAGATAGTGTCATCAACACCATGAATATGAATTTGGGCAAACTCTGGGAGACAATGGAGTATGGAAAGGGTTAGTTTGCTATGGTCCACGGGGTGGCAGAAAGTTGGACATGACTTAACGACTGAACAACAACAACAACAAAAAAGCCTCTCTGATTCCTCTCTCCCATTTCAGAAAGCAGTTTTCAACTCATTTTTTGAGATCCCACGGATGTGAATGAATCGCCCTTGAATAATAACGAATACTGGATTCCACCCATTGCAGAAATGGCAAAATGGCGCACGAGTTTTAAAGATTAATCAAGGAAGAAGAGTCCTTCCCTTTTAACAATTTGGCTTATCCCTAATTGGTGTCATGTGTCTTTACTTCAAGTGCTGTTCAAGTTTTATTTATTTTGCTTGGAGGCAACTAAAGCTAAGAATACGACCTTATTTCATGGCCAAATGTATTTTGCTACACATCTGAACCAATCAGAAGGTATTTTTTTCTAAACACTGCAAAGATTTCCTCTTGTTGTTTCAGGATATTTCTGAAACGTGCCTCAGAGCTGAAGGCTTGGGTTTGATTAATGTATCGTTTCCGTTTTCAAATTAAAAACAGGGATCCTGAGTGATGGTTTAATAATTTTTGTTTGCTTTTCTGCTCTTTCCATGTGGTCTTAATTGCAGCCTGGTTCCCAGGCCTGATTAGGAAGAATGTACATCTGACTGCAGTTTAAGGCATTGCTTCGAGGCAGGAACTCTGCCTTTTTTATTTCCAGCAAATGGGAACAATCTGGAAAGGAACCAGGAAAGAGATCTACCTTTCCACTATCATTTCTCCTAATTACAGAAACTGCACAACAGGAATAGACAGAGCTTAATGTACATTATACACAAACATCTATAACAAGGCTATTGTACTGATTTGGAGAGGGGTTGTTTTAATTAAAAAACAAAATTAGGATGGGAAACTTAGGTCAGCATTGTGGGGAGAGGTTTATTTTTCCTGCATGTTTTGTTCCATGTGCACCATGATGTCCTGGACAGACAAAATGAAAAAAAAACTTTTCTTCCTTAGGTCTATGGAGAGTCTCAGTTATCCAGGTCATGGTTGTCCCAAATGTGCTTTTTCAAAAGGCAACTGGACTTTCTTTGTTGTTGTTTTTTCCTTGAAGATGTTTTGCTTCTCATCCAAGAAGCTCTGATGTCAGAGCTGAAGAAGCTTCTTGGATGAGAAGTGAAACATCTTCAAGGACAAAACAAAGTCCAGTTGCCTTTTGAAAAAGCACATTTGGGTTTCCTTCTTTATTTCTCCTTGAAATAATCTGTCCTCCCGCTCCATTTCTCCCTCTCCCTCTTCCAGTTCATTCTGTATAACATAGCAGCCCAAGATAAAACTGTTGGCATTCTTAAGAATGCCCTGATTCCAAGCAAACTCCATTTCCAGCCATCAGTGCCAAGGCTGGACTTTATAGATCTGGTGAATGAAAAAAATGGAACCATCCTATTTATTTTTTTTTTTCATTTTAAAAATGTACTTAGGGTCCAACTCATCATTACTCTGAGTTTGCATTTGTAGAAGTATGTTTAGATTGCCTGTTTCCCTTTCTGAAAGGGAAATGGGCAATCCTAACATCTACAAATGCACACTCAGAATAATGCCTAACTGGACCCTAAATACATACTTTAAAATGAATTTTAAATACAGCTCTGATCTATATTTATTGAAGTGTTTAGGACTCATTCCTTGTCCTTTCATACTGAGAAATATCCAGTGTTTAGCTATTGGATAAGCAAAAGCATCATTCACATTATAAAAATATGAGAGAATCACGCAAGCAAAAAAAAAAAAAAAAGCAAGTTTCAGTGGGAAAATGTGCAGCGCTAAAATGCTGATTCTCTTCTTTATAGATCTGTATGCTTTTGTTCTCATCTTATTTGGGAGTCATATGGTTGGTTTTTCTCAGAAAGAGAGGTAACCAACAATATTGGTCTTGATAGCTAAGACTACATCTTGATTCAAAGCCAACATGCCTTAAATATCAATTGTAGGAATTATGCTCGTGAGTTTGTTGAATTGCTCTGATTATCCATAGTAGTAGACTGGTCAATTGGTGTTTTCTTGATCCAATAGGACTCTTTTCATGTATTATCTACCCTTTTACATACACATTCTAAGGGAAATGTGCATATTGTTTGACTCTTAAATTCACAGTTCAACAGTGTAACCCTGTATTTTTTTCAAAGACTCACTGGCTTGTTATTAGATAAATGAGCACAGGACTGGGCTCTACCATTTTAAACTGCATAGTTCTGTGCAAATGGATTATAAGAATGGCTTTCAAAAATAAATTAAGAATAGGAAAGATAATGTAGTAATCACTGGTGCATTAAACTGCAACATGCAGTAAATCAGTTCTCTAATTTCATAGGTGATTACAAGAGAAATTGAGATTCCCTAGAGAAAAGGAGATGGAAGGATATCTTTCTTAGATGGTACTGATTTTGGATGTTAAAGAACAATCTGATTACCCTGTCAGAAAGGTTTCATCCTGTAAGAAGGAAAATAATAAAACAGATGAAAGTAGATGGGAGAATGGATGATGATTCATTTTTTCTCCCTTCTTCTTGGAACTGAGAAACGACTGAAAAGGCTGTTGTTAATTTTTTTTTAATATGACTCTATGGCACCATAATATATTTTGTTGTTGTCTACAGAACTCCCATTGGCCTACTAACTATTTAAGCAGTTTTCAGACTAAAACAGATTGAAACATATATATATATACAAAACTAAACTTTATTTTTGATGACAAACGCAAAATGTCTTTTAAGAGGAGCCTGAAACACATTGTTGAATGAATTCTTGACTTATTTTCTGGACAGAAAGAGAGCCTGATATATTTTATAATTTGTCGTATTTTTAAATTCAAGATGCTATACAGGAATTTCCACAGTTGTTTACCTATTATCAAATGCTGTTGATTGGAATCCAATGCCTATCAATCCTCATGATTAGATGAAGTTATTACAGCTAATGTGAGTTACAGCTGAACAAAACCTGAAAGAACATATGAACGGAGTAAGAATTCATTGTTGAATCTATTAGTAGTAATGACAGAGATGAAAAAGCTGTTTTCCTCGTCTATAGTTGCCCCTCTCAGTATTATCCAGAGCTTTTCTAAGGAATTTATGAATTTTGGGGAATATGGCCCAGCATAGTATAAACAGGTTTGCAAGACACTTTGAAAGAAAATCATTACTTATAACATAGAATATAGAATAAGAGAGTTGGAAGCCACCAAAAGGGGATACAAATCTAGCCAGTGTCTCATCTTCCTCCTGATCCTTGGTTTACAGTAGTGTGATGTTTAATCTGCCTCAGTTCAAGAAACAAACATGTTAGTAAGGCATAGTAGAACCCCAACTTTAATTTAATTAGCCTATTCAAATGACATCTAATAATCCCTTTTTGGAATGTTCTCAACCTACAAGCCAACTTTTTCTCAAAGAAGGAAGGCTGAGGCTGAGCGAAAATTATCCCAAACCACTGGATGCAATGAGCAGAGTACATATCACAACGTTCTCTGAGGTAATTAGGTCTACCTCTTCATTCAAGGGTAAATTCACCACTACCTGGAGGTCTTAACTAACCAGGAGTAGCATAAATCTAACACACAAGTTAACTGTACTAAGGACTCTGTCGAATTTCTCCAGAAGTCACAGTATCTTAACACTTTCGGTTAACAGGGATATTGTATTAGAGTCAACTTAAAGGGACCTGCCCAGAAAAAGTACGACATTGGATTCAACTGGCTTTATTAATTAGAGCCCTAGAGTATTCTTCATAGTAATAAAATATATTCTCATTGATGTTCCTAGGCCCTTCCCTTCCCCAGCAAGAAATGAGTCACTTAACACAGTTCACTAAATAGTTAGGTGAAAATATGATGAGGGAACAGAAACATAGTAATTTTTGCTGCTCTTATCACAACAATGTTATCTACAAAGTCATCAGAGAGCAATATGAGCATGACAAAGGACTGATGATCATTTACTCCACCTTCAAGACCATGTCACAATCACTGACAAAAATCAGGTCTGATGTGAGAACTTTGTTATGCCTTGGCCCTTTGTTATGGTGGCCATGAATTTGGCTACTCCAGATTCTATAACACATGAAGACAGGTTAAGGTCTCCAAGAACTATCAGTTCTCAACCTACAAGCCAACTTTTTCTCAAAGAAGGAAGTCTGAGGCTGTGTGAAAATTATCCCAAACCACTGGATACAATGAGCAGAGTGCATATCACAATGTTCTCTGAGGTAACTAGGTCCACCTCTTCAGTTCAGGTAGGGACATCTCTATGCCAGGGAGGCTGGTATATACAAACCCAGCTACTCCCTAGAGCCCAACGTCAACCACAGGTCTCACCACTCATTATCTGCTCTGCCTCTGAAAATTATTAAAATGTCCTGGCTAACAATTCCTACTCAACATTCCCTGGTCTGGGTTTGCAACTGGGGTCGCATTTGAAACCAAGGTGAGCACATTTCCAAAAGAAAATTCCCCATCCCCCTATGGTCCTACACAGGTTTCAGTTATGAAAGCTCAGGTGGAGGTGCCTCATCCACAATAATATCATTACAAGGACAACCTTGTTATAAACATAGTTGGCATTCAGCAGCAAAAGCCAGAGGTCGGGGTTACTAAGGATCTAGTAAAGGGTATCTAGGCTGAATACTGGATAAATCTGAGGGAATTAGGTTTCAAATATTGCCTCTGTCTTCCTTGTCATCCTGGTTTATATTCCTTCCATATGACCTACTGTTTTTTATCTGACTGCACTCCTCCCTCCCCCTCTC
Source organism: Protobothrops mucrosquamatus (assembly GCF_001527695.2). NCBI lineage: Eukaryota > Metazoa > Chordata > Lepidosauria > Squamata > Viperidae > Protobothrops > Protobothrops mucrosquamatus. The sequence continues at coordinate 855,821 of NW_015386389.1, forward strand.
CCATACACACAACACATATCTCCTATCAAACTTCTCCCAGGTCCTCAGGATCATCTAACATAACTGTCCAAATATCCAAAACCTAACCACAGTGCTCCCCAAGCTGCTTCTCCTTTGCACCGCATGCCACATGCTTGTCCTTTGTAGGCTACCCAATCAGTATCTTTCATACTCATTTCTCACATTCCAGTCCCAGCAGGGCTAGTAAGTGGTACAATGCGGTTCTACATATCTAATCACCCATTCCTAACACAGATCAAAGCTAAGACCGTAACACTCCAGCAGGCAGTCCAGTAGGCAGTCATAAGGCAGTCCTAGTAGCTGGCAGGTGGAAATTTGTCCTTCAGGATGATAGCAATAGCATAGAATTTAAGTTTATATACCTCTCCAGTATTTTACAGCACTCTCTGTGAAGTTTACAAGGTAGAAGCATTATTGCATATCTGGCTCCTCACTTTACACACCTCAGAAGGATGGAAAGCTAAGTCAATCTTGAGCCCCATCAGGATTGAACTCCAGGTTGTGGGCAGAGTTTGCCTGCAATACTGCACTTTAACCACTGTGCCATCTGGGTTCATTATAATACAGGGGATGTACTGGCTACAAAGCCAGGAGATCTGTGCCCAGGTAGCCTCAGGGTTCAGGTAAGTTGCCAGACACTTGCATGTCAACTTGATTCTATTTGCATGCCATGATTCCTCACTGCAGTCCCTCAAATTCAAGTTTTTCCTGTCCACAATTCCTCGTATCCTGATACTCTCATTAAAATAGCAGAGTTCTAGTTAGACCTCCTCCTCAGTGACACAAGCATAAGAGCATCAATCCTAGATAAAATTGTTACTTGAGGGTTCAGGGCACCAGGACTTTCCCAATGCTTCTCCATAGTGTAGATCTTGAAAAAGTGTGCAGGGTCAAAGCCAATTAGTGAATGAATGGAAGAGTATCAGGAAACCCAAGCTGGAGGCTAGACTGGGAAGTTGAAAATAGATCCTAGAAAAGGCACTGACAAACCACTGCCATGCTTTTGCCAAGAAAACTACACCAATGTACTCATGGCTTTGCTAAGAGTTTAACTCAAGGGAGATTTTAGTTTTGTTTTTACTGTTATAGGAGAAAGTATCTGTGGTGGCTAGGGGAGCCTCAGTTACCATTTGTCTGTTCCTGATATAAAACCCTTTCTGTACATCCTTTGGGACCAGAAAAAAGTTGCCAGATGTCAGTCTAAAATAAACTTTGATAGCTAAGTTATAAATCCCATAGGAAAAAAAGGAGGATATAATGGAAACACTGAGTAACGTATCATAAATAAAGGGCTGCCTCAGTAAAGCATTCAGGAGTCCAAGTTCAAAGAAGGTTCAATTCTTCCCTAAGACTAACATCAAATGCTTCAAATTAGTGTTGCATTTTTCTACAGAAATGATCTTTTATAGAAAAAAGATCTTAACTCAGGATGCATAAGTTAGTCATTGTTTGCTGTGCTGAAGGATGAAAACATTCCCCTTTAAAATAGGTTGATAATCCACATTTCCTTCCAGAAGGATGTTTACTGCACTTTTATTTCAGTCAACTTCTCTTTCTTCACCGCAAGTACTTTCTGTTGTAAAATAAATGGAATTTATAAATCCACTCGGCTACAGCTATGTCGACAAAACATTAAACAGTACAAGGTTTGATTTTGCAAATAGCTACACTTTCCATTTTTATTTATGATGGCTTTTAAAAAGTATGCTTGGATTGGCCATTATTCTGCTCCCCTTGCCATAACTTTAAATTATGACATTACAGTGCCAAGTCTGCGTCTTCCATTTTCTTCAGTTTAGCAATCCTCATCAAACCCTTATTTCTCTAAGTTAGGTTAAGAAAGTTTCATCGGAGGCCCCGGAAAGGGATGCAGCAACCATGTTTCTTCTAAGCCTCCACTGCTATTTCCATAGCCATTATAAAGGTTGATACCAATAAATTCAAATTTTTAATGAGAGAAGAGTGGAAAACAATTGAATGCAGGGAATAACTGTGTGCAATTATTTAATCGATGGCATTTAATTCCAACTTACATTAAAGAGAGATCTAAGCAAGCTAGTTGTACGTATTTGTTAGTTTTTTTGGTATTATTTCAATTTATAATGTCAGGCACAGGAAACCAGGAGCCTGGATAGAGTTCAAAAGCACTGTGAGTTTATTCCATGCTACTTAAACATAAAATCTAGGCAAATTGGCACCAGATAAGAATCAACGGACTTCAAGGAAGGCTGGATCTAGATCTCTTCTGGGGGCATAGAGATTCCAGACTGATGATGCATTTGACCCCACCCTCAGGCTCAGCCTAGTCATATATACATATATACTACATATATACGCATATATATACCCCACACACCCACTTCATGGTCTGTTTCTGTTTCAAAGTATTTCTAGCAGGATTATCCAATTCTGTACCAGCTTTGTTCCCTAAGCCATTCATCTGCCACAAGATTCATTTTTCTTGCCATGTATATGTATACATCCAAGCTAGACTGTATTGTTTCTCTGGGCCACATATGAGTGTATGTGGGTATATGCATAATTTATTTTATTTATTTTTTTGTTATGTTTATGCAGTGTATATTGGAGGTGGTAATCCTTTGAGAGCTGTATGCAATGAAATCTCATTTTAATGCAGGCTGATTAGTGTACATTTAAAGTGACAATAAAGGTATGGTATGGTATGGTATGGTATGGTATGGTATGGTATGGTATGGTATGGTATGGTATGGTATGGTATGGTATGGTATGGTATGGTATTCTACTCTACTCTACTCTTCTCTACTCTACTCTACTCTACTCTACTCTACTCTACTATTTCATGCCATTTCATGCCATTCCATATTATTGTATTGTATTGTATTGTATTGTATTGTATTGTATTGTATTGTATTGTATTGTATTGTATTGTATTGTATTGTATTGTATTGTATATCATATCATTATATTATATTATATTATATTATATTATATTATATTATATTATATTATATTATATTATATTATATTATATTATATTATATTATATTATATTATATTATATTATATTATATTATATTATATTATATTATATTATATTATATTATATTATATTATATTATTATATTATATTATATTATATTATATTATATTATATTATA
>NW_015386389.1:859435-862571 GCF_001527695.2 Protobothrops mucrosquamatus
CCTAGGGAGGATTTTACTTAGGGATGATTTTAAGAATAATTTTAATAGGAATAACAGCTTCTAATATTTGGTTTTTAATTTGGTTTTATAGGGGTCTATATTTTTTGTATTTTGTATTTGTACTTGTTTTAATATGCTGTGCACCGCCCTGAGTCCTGCGGGAGAAGGGCGGTATATAAATTAAATTAATAATAATAAATAATAATAATAATCTTCATTTTTTCCTCAAATCCTCCCTGAAAATCTATGTTTTATTTTTTGTTTTGTTTTGTTGTGCTTTGTTTTGTTTTGAAAATATAGTACAGAAGAGGTGGGATCTTTAGAAAGATATATCTCTTAGCTCTTATCGGATGAGCAGACAAATTCAGCTTGATCTAAAACATATCCAGATGCTGAGCTGCACTGGATTTTACAGTTAATCTTCATTACTAAATTGCCTGGGTTGGAATGTGCAGCTGGAGAAGGAGTGGGGGGAATGTTGGCAATAGCATCACAGCTTTCCAGGGACAAGTGAGTACATTCCAGAGAGGGACCCAAGACAAGAAACTGCACAGTCCTGAACTGGATGGAGGGGGTGAGGGAGGTTCAGGGTAATCACACCTTAGAATCTCCCATGTTATATCTATTAGGTTAGAAGGTTATAGTGTTGGTGTCAAATAAAAGTCCAGGTTCATTCTGTTTCTAAAATTCTTACTGTTCATTGGTTACACAGCATGGTAATGTCGAAGCAAAACTAATTCTGAGGTTCCAGACATTGGTTCATAGAATTAAACAAAAATATCTCTGGCCCAACCCCCACCCTCTCATGTAGTTCATGTAAAAAAATTCACTTTGTTATGGGAACCATCTGCTTTCTCTCCACACCTGCTGCAGTGTCCTTGGAAAGGTTTCAGGTTCTCACGGTTTTTAGCAGAATCGTAGAGGTTTCATTTCTCCATCTTAACCAAATGTAAGCAACACCTCCCCCCCCCACCATTTACTCTAATGGCAAGTTGAAATGAACAGGCACGTAGCTATCAAAGTTTCATTCTTGACAGTTTGTCTGGAGAGATTTTGTCTATTAGGCGTAAGTAATGGAGAACTGGATTTGATTGGATCTCACTATGTCACCTAAACCAATGCAAAGCTGACCAACAGTTTTTATGATAATTTGTGTGGCATAATAATAAAGGTGGTGGACTAGTGATGATACTCCAGTTCTAGTCCATCTTCAGTCATAGAACCTCATTGAATGACTTTTTGAGTCAGCTACTCTCTCTCTCTCTCTCACTCCAACATATCTCATAGGACTTTGTTGGGAGAAGTGAGGAGGACTGTGTGCTCTGCCTTGAGGGATATAAATTGAATAATAAAATAACATTAGCAATGGGAGCACAAGTATGGATTTGACACAGAGAGTTTGATGGAATACAGGAGAAATAAAATTAAAATAATCATTATGCATGACCCCGGATTGACCTTCATGGGTTGCTAGGGAGAAAGCAGATAATTGAGTTTCTGACCTTATTCAAATGTGCTTCCTTTGAAAACAGTGTTCCTTATCAGTGAAAGTTATATCAAGTGAAAGTTCAGTCAGTAAAAGTTCAAATCCATGAAAGGCTGGACAAATCTCTTGCCTAGAACAGAATGCGGCAGGAGTTGGCTGGGCTGCTTATAATCGGAATACGTAAGTTACCCATCAACTAGCTCATATTTCCCTTTATAAAAATAAAACCTACCTTTTGGTGTGTTTTAGCTGTGCTTGCCAATGAAACTATTATTTGTCAATGATGTCATGATGTTTTGATTGTAGCTGTTTAAAATCAAATGCTTTAATACAGGCATGTCCAACCTGCAGCCAAGGGGCCACATGTGGGCCTAGACAGCTAAATCATAAACTTACTGTAACATTATTGCGTAATTTTATTTCATAAAACTATATTATATTTTTATACACAATCCAAAACAATTATACTTCAACTTCAGAGGAGTTTAGGGGACTAAACTCCGCTGAAGATGTTACCTAGCCTGGTAATGAAACATTTGGAAACCAACCCACAAGCTTGGAGAATGCACCTCCACCCTCATTCAACAACTGAGCTACAGTTATTCACCACCATCGCAAAATTAGACTTCATTCAACATGGTCCAGGCAAGTCAAAAGATTGGACACCCATTCTTTGGCAGGAGCCCTTGCACTTGATTTGGAAACAAAATTCCCAAGTGACAGAATAAAACTATAAAAGAGATGTCCTATCTCATGCATTTGATTGGCTTTGCATGCCAGGTGCCATGAACCCAGTGTGGTTCTCATCTTTGTTCACAGAGTGGGAGATCAATACTAGTGATCTACACATACCGCATCCATTGTTCCAAGATTGCTGGTTTTGATTCCAGCTCCAAGTCCAATTGTGCTGGATTCAATATTGCAATAGCAACCTTGGAAATCTCAGGTGGCAGTTTGGTGTGGGGTTTGCGAACTTCCCATTGCCTTTGATCACATCAGAGGGTGAGCATCGTTGCCTGGATCAAATATTTGTTAGTAAGCCCACTGAGTTCTTGATAAGGCATCTAGGCCCAGATTGTGCCCCTAAGTACCCAATGATGCCAGAACCCCTGTGTCGGAAACCCAAAGGTTGACCACCACCATGCATTGTATGTATCCTGACAAGTATATGTCTTGAAAAGAGAGTGAATGACTCTAAGATGAATCCAGTGGTTTATTGTACTTGGGGGAAACAGGTGATAAATGAAATGGAGATGGGACGGGGCAAGGATTGGAAAGGGACAGCCTTGAGATGTGTGTTGTCAAACTTCAAAGGACTTAGGGAGTGACAGCCTCTTAACCAAAGGTTAATATCCTTGTGTGAAAGTGGGGGTGGATTTTTGTACTATAATATTATTGTATATTTGACTTTGTTTTGTAAAAGAAAAAATATTGAAATAGAAGGTTAAAGACAAGGATACAGGTTAGATCCTACCTAGTGGCGATGAGGGTGGCGAGGTCTAATTACTACTCCACCCTCATTGCGTCATCAGATAATCGCCCGGCCACCCTCTTCAGGGTGACTCGCTCCCTCCTCCAGTTGAGGGGGGGGAAGATCCCCTGGGGGGGAGGGCCGAGGATTTTGCTCAATATCTGTATGACAAAGTCGCT
>NW_015386389.1:863759-873551 GCF_001527695.2 Protobothrops mucrosquamatus
ACAGTGTCGGCTGGCGACCCCCAGGGGGAGAGCCTTCTCTGTGGGAGCACCCACCCTCTGGAACGAGCTGCCCCCAGAGATCCGGGTGATTCCGGATCTCCCCTCCTTTCGCCGCGCCCTTAAGACTTGGTTATTTCAGCGGGCAGGACTGGCCTAGGGGTATTTTAAATTGGTTTTTAACAAAATTTTTAGTATAAGCAGCCTATTGAATATCTATTTTTAATTACTTTTAAATTTTGTATTATATTGTATTATTGTTTTTAAGTTGGCTGTAAGCCGCCCTGAGTCCTCCGGGAGAAGGGCGGGGTATAAATTTAATAAAACTATAAACTATAAACTATGTATTTTGGGGCAGTTGCGTTCTGAGTAACTTTAAAGAGTTAGGAAGAGGGGATCTCTTAAGAAAAGACCAGCTCTATTGTAAAAATGCTTGGCCATGTTGTAAACTTGAGAGCTCAGTTCATGAATAAAAATAGATGCTAAAATATTATCTGCATACTTGCTAACTAGAAATACTAGCAGTTACCACATCCGGAGGAAGCAGGATTGATGTGTCCCAGAGAAGGAATTGAGAACCTGAGATTATTAATAAATCCTCTAGCTTTAAAGATAGGACAGAATGTTACTGCCTTTTTAACAGCACCTTGACCTAAAATTGTAAGTAGTTTTGGTTTATACAGACTGTGAGTTGTACTTGATTTTTATTTTATAGCATTTGAAAAACTGTTAGCTCTAGGGCAACTGAAAAAAATCTTAGAAATAAAATATAAATTTACCTCAGCTGGATAGTTGCCAATAGGATGGAGAAGACCAGGCAGGCAATGACAAATCTAAATATGGCAGCCTTATTCTCATATGACAGTGATGTAAACCTTTTAGAGACTGAGTGCCCAAAAACCACCCCCCACCCCTGTCCCTGCTCCGCCCTGTCCACTGGGCCACCCACCACCTCCACTGCCCGCCACAGATCACCCAGGCAGCCCAGCAGCGCCATGGTGGCCACGCCCTCCGTCCATGACCCGCAGCATCCTCTGCATGTGACAGGGCGCAAGGGCAGAGTCTTGTCCCCACTGCCCGGCTACCATGTCCTTGGCTGTGCTGCTTCTCATGGGCCATGCCCAGGGGCGACTCTCCTCCGGGGAGGGCTGCTGGTGAGGAGGGGGCCATGGGAGGAGGTGGGGCTGGGGAGATGGTGTGTGTGCCCACAGAGAGGGCTTCGAGTGCCACCTCTGGCACCTGTGCCATAGGTTCGCCACCACTGTCATATGACATAAGTATTATTTTAGATGTTCATCTCATTCTATCCAATAATAGTTAATCAACTTCATTGTCCCTAACTGTGTCTCAGACAAAATCTAAAAGTAGGTTTTAAAGAAATCCAGTATTTTATCTTCCCATCATCCATGTCTTCCTTTTGTTCTCTCTTATTCCATTTTTAAAGGAACGCTGATTAAGCAAGGAATTAATTACATTTCGGATATTCTTGCTTATATTCTAAATCAAGGCATATGTGGATTTAAAAAGAGAATACAAACTTTTCTCCATTGTTTAAATATGGAAAAATAGAAGTGTAGTGTACTTAAAATGGTTGTAGATATTTTGTCCCTTTGATAGTCTTTTCTTTTGCTACAAGGAAAAAAAACCCCTCAAAATACTGCCCTTACTAACAATCCTAATGAGATTTTCAAAAAAGAAAAGATAGGGTACTTTTAAAAGTAATCTCCTTTTAACCCACATCTCAACATTCATCTCCAGAGCACGGGAAAAAAAATAAAAGAATGGAAAAGCTTGCATTTCTGTTGCCATCTAATTAGAAGATCCACAAAATGTGGATTTTGTCTGACAGTGCTGAATGAGTTTATCCACCGGTAACTTCATTGACAAAAAGAAATCTGAACAAACTACAGAGGAGTGAACCAAATAAATGTTTTGGTTAAGGATTTTGCTTCTTGGCCAAGTTTGCCTTGATCCTATGAACTCTGCTAGGTTAGGTCAGCCTGACATTTTTTAAAAACTTTGAGAGAGGATGGACCTCCGTGGCATCTGTGTCCCATAAATTAAAGCTATGTTCTCCAGTGCAAATTTGTTTCTTGGCAAACTAGTCCATGATCAGGCAGGGGGGGAAAAGGCTCTCATCTTGGACTCTGGAGAGAGGAAAGAAGCCTTTCTATGTGGATTTACTGGAGAGCAAAATATGAACTGGAAGAGGAAAACCACATGTTTCAGTTCTCCTGAAATATAAAGATGATATCACCAAGAGATATGTGTATGTGAGCACCCCAGACACTTTAGTGGCATATAAAAGTTTATTCTTGAATTCTGCTCTTTTTTTCCTTCTCCAATAGTGTGTTCAGTCTAATTGTTGCCTCTGTAGTTTTGGACCATGAGGGATGCAATATCCAGTTCGGTCTTCGTGTGTGTAGAATTTTAGCCGCTCTTTTTTGACAGAATGTTGCTCATGGTATACCATCATGGAAGTAGTCTATACTTCTTACTGATATCAACTTACAACACCTATCTCACTGCAATTCTATGTCTCCACATTAGAGTGATTTTATTTTATGGTTTTATGTTAATATAGTATACTATCTCCTATAGTTTGTTCATATTATATCTATATCTATCTATATCTATATATCTATCAGCAATTCGGAAATAAACCTCCGTTTGAGCATGTGTGAGAAATAGGCGGGGATAGCGACGCCCATCCTATGGTGCTGTGTGAAGTAGTTCAGTAGGCCGTGAGGAGTGGAAGGAGAAAATTGTGTTGCAGTTGACTCGTCCGCTAGATCAATTGAAAATGAACCAGTTTTTTAAATGAAACAGGAGCTTGCTTTGCTTCAATGACGACAATGCGTTTCACGATGCTGTTATGGGGTGGCTTCATTCCCAGGTGGGAGATTTTTTTGCAGAAGGAATTTTAAACCTTGTAAGACGTAAGAATAAGAGAGTTGGAAGGGACCTTGGAGGTCTTCCAGTCCAACCCCTTGCTCAAGCAGCAGACCCTATACCATTTTAGACAAATGGTTGTCCAGTCCCTTTTTAAAAGTTTCCAATGTTGGAGCACCACAACTTCTGAAGGCAAGTTGTTCCACTGGTCAATTGTTCTTACTGTCAGGAAATTTCTCCTTAGTTCTAGGTTGCTTCTCTCTTTGTTCAGTTTCCATTCATTGCTTCTTGTCTTGCCTTCTGGTGCTTTGGAAAATAAGTTGATTCCGTCTTCTTCATGGTAGCCCCTCAAATATTGCAATTATTATTTTTTTGAAGTATACAACTTCCTATTGCCTTAAGGACAAAAGCATAGAGAGATGTAGTGTCTTTCATTGGATGACTTCATATGTTCCAAATTTTTAGTTAGTGTTCCATAATTAATTGCAAAGACTCTGAGAAACACTGGGTTAAAATGTTGGACTTGATCTGGAGACACTCAGGGCAAGGTCCTCATTCAGCAAGAGGTCAGTTTGAGTCTGTCATATCATTCATTCCAACCTACTCACAGGGTCTTGGAAAGAAAAAAAAGATATAGCCATTTGAGTCCAATTGGTCCAGTTTGAGTCAGTTTGATCTAGTGATTAAGGCATGAGGCTTGAAAATAGGAGACCCTGAGTTCAAGACCCACCTTAGCCATGAAAGCCAGCTGAGTGACCTTGAGCCAATCACTCTCTCTCTCAGCCCAACTCATCACACAGGGAAGTTGTTGTAGGAAAGTACCGGTGGGAGGAGGAAGATGGGTTTGGATATGTTCACTGCCTTGAGCTATTTGTAAAAATAATAGAATAAATAAATAAATATAACTGGAACAAAATATCATTTCCTTTCCCTTTTCTCAATGTGGAAACCCCTGAAAGAACTCTTCCTGTAAGAAAAATGAATGGGAAATGATTTGAAGTGGGAAGGGAAGAAGAAATATATACATATGCAGAACTTTTTCAATATACTGTATCTAATTTACAGGTGCATAGAAAAAAAACCTGTCTCCAGACAGATTAAAAATAGCTAAATGTAAAATCACCTTCATGTCAAGTTCGACATCTGATGTGCCAAAGCTTCTTGGATGAGAAGCAAAATGTCTTCAAAGAAAAAAACAAAGAAGTCCAGTTGCCTCTAGAACAGGAGTGTCAAACTCGCAATGTCACGTGACATGTCATGACGTATTGCGACTTTTTCCCCATTGGTGGCAACAAGGTAGGTGCAGTTTCATTGTGATGCATCTGACCCACGGGCCGGCAGTTTGAGACCCCTGCTCTAGAAAAAGCACCTTTGAGACAACCATGACCTGGATGACTAAGAATATCCATAGATATTCAACACCTGATGACTTCATGACCATATCCATGTACTTTTCTTGGCCACATAGAATAAGTTTGCCACTGCCTTTTCCCAAGTACTACTGGTAGTAATAGTACTTCTTCTTCTCCCTTCCTTTTCTTTCTCCTTCATCAGGCCTACAGTCCTGATTAATTAGGTCCAGCCTATATTAGTGACAATGCAATGGTTTGTTCCTCAGTTTGCACACAAACACTTTAATTTTTAATGATGAAATTTAGAGAAGTAACCCAGAGTGGGTTGGTCATACATTTATTCAGTTCTGATATGATAAGTATCACATCTTTAATTCTTTCTTTCTAAGCTGCACCAGCATTCATTTGATAGCTCTGAGGGTCCTTCTCCAAAGCACCTGAAGCAGTGGTTCTCAACCTTTTTAATGCCGCGACCCCAACCGGTCGTAAGTTGAGGACTAAACCGGTCGTAAGTCGAGGACTAAACTGGTCATAAGTCGAGGACTACCCAACCGGTCGTAAGTCGAGGACTTTCCCTGCCCGGGAGCGCCACGCATGCGTGGTTCTGCCCCCTGCGCCGGCCGAGGCATAGCTGGCAAGCGGCAGAGACGGAGCAGGCCGACCACCAGCTGGCCCAGCCCAAGGGAGGTAAGGCACCTGCTGGAAAAGGGGAAAAAAAATGGCGAACACAAAAAATGGCGGACAAAAAAATGGCGGACAGCCTTGCTTGGTGACCCCCATGAAATGGTTGATCGACGCCAAATGGGGTCCCGACCCACAGGTTGAGAACCACTGACCTGAAGGCAGGACAAGAAGCCATGGATGGAAACTAATCAAGGAGAGAAGCAACCTAGAACAAAGGAGAAATTTCCTAAGAGTAAGTATCATTCTGTTACTAACTGTTTTCCTAATTATTAAAGGAAGAGATGATACAACAATGTTCTAAGTTTGGTTGGTTTGTTCTGAAATGGCAGGAAACATTTCAGCTTCCCTCTCTGATATACCAAATATAATTGATCCTGCATCATATAGGTTCTTACAGATTCACTATGAATTTACTGCACATGTGTTCATGATTTCAATTATGTCTTTTGGAAAACTCTTTAGTACTTTTGTATTTATAGCAGCCACAAAGATAACATTTCAAAAGGCTCTTATGTTGATGATCACAGGAAGGATGTGTCAGGATCATCTTTTTATTTTTAAATTGCCACATTGTACAAAAGCTAGCAAGATAAATGTGAGCTTTGTCAGCGAAGGCAGAAACAGAATAAAATGAACTAGAACAGATACAGTGCATGGCTTCATGACTAAAAGTACTTTGAATTAAGCAATGATTCAATTCTTAGTTAGATTATTTAAAACCCATCTCTTAAACCATTGAGTAAAGGGCACTTTAATCACATGGAGACTGTAAAATTGACTTGAGAATGTGCTGGCTGAGGGCCACCCTTGGTCATTTTTTTTCTAATCAAAGGCCATAGTCATTCATTTTAAAATGAATTCCATAAAATAAAATATAAGTATTACCACTAAAAATGTCTTAATGATATGAGGAACGGTTGCTGGAATTGGGTATGTCTAGTTTAATGAAGAGAAGGACGAGGGAGGACATGATAGCAGTGTTCCAATATCTCAGGGGCTGCCACAAAGAAGAGGGGGTCAAGCTATTTTCCAAAGCACCTGAAGGCAGGACAAGGAGCAACTGGTGGAAGCTAACCAAAGCTAACCTATTTTTCCATGAGTTTCCAATTAAACAAATACTTCATCCTCAATTCTTCCTTTAATAAAAATGGAGAGTTCAAATAATCTAGACTGATGATTGGCATTCCACTTGACATCTTGTATTAGATTCTAGCACAGTGATGGCGAACCTTTTAGAGACCAAGTGCCCAAAAATTGGCCTTGCCCCTGTTCCACCTCCTGCCCTGCCCCCACCCTGCCTGCCCGCAGAGCCACTCACCGCCTTCAGGGCCCGCCGCAGATTGCCCAGGCAGCCCAGCAGCGGCATGGTGGCCACGCCCTCTGCCTGCGCCCTACAGCATCAACTGTGCGTGATGGGGTGTGAGGGCAGAGTATTGTCTACGCTGCCTGGCTGCCATGTCCTTGGCTACACTGCTCCATGTGGGCCATGCTCGGGGGCAACTCTCCTCCAGGGGGGCTGCTCATGAGAAGGGGGTCACGGGGGGAGGCGAGGCTGGGGCAACGGCACGTGTGCCCACAGAGAAGGCTCCAAGTGCCGCCTCTGGCACCCGTGACATAGGTTCGCCACCACTATTCTAGCAGAACCTAAAGATTCAAGATATGGCCTCTTCTGGTTTTGTGGAAGACTTTTAAAATTATTGATCTGAAACAAAATAATATTTTATTATTTTAAATCAAACATCCAAATATAGTGCAATTCTACCATTGTATTAAAATGCATTATATGAAAAAAAAGTTAATGCATTTATCCAGCCTATGTAACAAATTTAGGCATAGATCAATAAGATTTGACAATATTTATTTAGGAGGAAGTTGCCCTCTGCTGAGTTTAATCATTACCTCAACTAACCTAGAATTGACACCATTAACACTTGACCCCCCCCAAAAAAAATTGTTCCTTTCATGTAGGATAGGAGTAAGCTGAAAAGTGAAAAAGATAGGAAGAGAGAATTTCTTCAAGAATTTGCGACGGAAGGGGACAGAAAATGTCCTACTTGCCCTTTTAAACAGATGATAGCTGAATGAACCTTTCTCTTTTACTCTAAAAGTGGCGCAGACTCTATTTCTACATTTTAAAAATCAGCGGCTAATCCTACCATTTCAGACAAATGGATGTAAAATCTTTTCGTAAAAACCTTCAGTGTTGAAGCACCCACAACTCCTGGAGGCAAGTCATTCACAGCAAATGTTCTTTCTCTGCACACTATTATGGAAAACCACTACAATACTGAATATAGGAAATAATGTGATCAGAACAAAAGTTCTGCTGCTGTGAATACAAGTGTGTGTGTGTGTGTGTGTGTGTGTGTGTGTGTGTGTGTGTGTGTGTGTGTGTGTGTGTAAATGGGAGAGATGCTCTAGGCCAGTGTTTCTCAACCTTGACAATTTTAAGGCATGTGGACTTCAACTCCCAGAATTGACCATGCTGGCTGTGGAATTCTGGGAGTTGAAGTCCACATGCCTTAAAATTGTCAAGGTTGAGAAACACTGCTCTAGGCCATCTCATGGACTTAATTAGGCAACTGGAAACATTCTTGCATCCCTTTTGCGAAAGTTTAAATACATGCATGAGATAAGGGAAAAAAACACTTTCACAAGAAACAAAATTGGGCAAGATTAACCACACACCAACTCTCAAGTTAGAGCAGTTGACATTAGAATTTTCTGTATACCAAAGCAAACAGACCTGTATCTACAATACTCATGGTCAATGTTCCATCATTAAATCCAATCAATCAATCAATCAATCAATCAGTATAGAGCTGGAAGGGTCCTTGGAGGCCTTCTAGTCCAACCCCCTGCTCAAGCAGGAGACCCTATACCATTTAAGACAAGTACCTGTACAGTCTTTTCTTTAAAATCTCCAGTGATGAATCACCCACAACTTCTGACAGCAAGATGTTCCACTGATTAATTGTTCTCACTGTTAGGAAGTTTCTCCTTAATTCCAGGTTGCTTCTTTCCTTGATGAGTTTCCATCCATTGTTTCTTGTCTTGCCTTCTGGTGCTTTGGAAAATAAGTTGACCCCCTCTTCTTTCTGGCAGCCCCTCAAATATTGGAATACTGCTATCATGTCGCCCCTAGTCCTTCTTTTCTCTAGACTAGCCATACCCAATCCCTGCATCCATTCTCCATATGTTTTTTTTGTCTTCAGGCCTTTAATCATCTTAGTTACTCTTCTTTGCACTTTAAATATTTTCCATATTTAAAGTGCAAAGAAGTTTAAAGTGTATATTTAAAGTGGACATATTTAAACACTTTCCATATTAAAGTTCTTGTAGTAATACTGATACTTCCCCATGAATCCTCTTCTCCAACAGCGTTCATCTATATTTCTTTCACCAGTGAATCAGGATGGTGTCTCACCCCTTATTGACTTGCACTGCTTTTTTCTTGTATTTCTGCAAATGTGATTTACAGAATCCTGGGAGGTAAAGACTCCCTAAAGTCCAGCCTGTGTTCTAGTAACTTGCCTTGGCAACAATACAGTAGTGCTTTGCCAAATGGAGTATTTTAACTACTCCATCTGGAATCTCCAATGTTGTTCTGTCCAAGGATTAATCAGTCCTGATCCTGCTTAGCTTTTCTTTTTTTAATGATCATCCAAATTTAGCTAGATATCCCACCAACCGCAACTTTTGTAGAAGTCAAAACTTTATTAGAGATGAACAAGATTATCCCTTGGCCATTTCCCAGTTCAAATATGGCCTCTGAAAAGATTTTTAAAAATATTTTTAAGTTACTGGCTTATCCTACTATAGTCTATACCAGTGGTGGCGAACCTATGGCACGCGTGCCAAAGGCGGCACTCAGAGCCCTCTCTGTGGGCGCGCGCGCTATGCCCCGGAGATGGCAACCATCCCTCTTCAAGCAGCCGCCCGCTAACTGGCCGAGGTCCCACATGGGTGGATGCATCCCAGCACGGCTGGTTTCCCTCCCCCTGTCCCATCCCTCCTGGCCTCGCCTCCCCTCACCCCGCAGGATGAGCCTCCTGCCCACTGTCCCACCCACCAGAGACCTCCTGGATCTCCCCCAACCCTGTCCGGCCCCCACAGGAGTCCCTTCCCACGAGCAACATTGAGGTGACCATGACCACCTTGGCCACACCCACCCATTCTGCCATGACCACCACAGCCACGCCCACCCAATGGGTCACGCCCACCTGGCATCCGGCAATAAATAAGTGGGTTTTGGTTGCAGTTTGGGCACTTGGTCTCTAAAAGGTTCGCCATCACTGTTCTATACAGTTCATACCCAACTATGTATGTATGGCAAGACTAGGCAATATTTGTTACCCCTTAAATGTCTACTGTTCTAGTGATGCCTTGGCAAAACATTTCATATTGTGCCAATACCCTAGTGAGGAGTCCTAGGTGCTCTCTGAGCTTGCTTGCTTTCTTGCAGACGTTTCATTACCCTAACTAGGCAACATCATCAGTGCTGGTAAGGAGTGCTGTTTGCTGTCAGATTATATTCTGATGTCTTGTCTGTCTGTGTGGGTGGGGGCAGTCTTAGGGATTCTTCGGTTGGGCTGTTTACTAATGGCTCTATGGTAGTTTCTTGATTGGGGTATTGCTTACTTGATTCTTTATTTATTTATTTATTTATTTATTATTTTAATTTGTATACCGCCCTTCTCCCGTAGGACTCAGGGCGGTTCACAGCATATTAAAAACAAATAATATACCCAAAATACAAAAAATACACAATACAAAAATACAAAAGAATAAACCCTGATAAAAGCCGAATTAAAACCAAATATTCCCAGCTGTGTTTCCGATTAAAATACTTTTAAAATTATCCCTA
>NW_015386389.1:874261-936244 GCF_001527695.2 Protobothrops mucrosquamatus
TGCCTCCCACTCCTAACCCACCGAGACGCCGCAGCATGATACCGTGGTCTACAGTATCAAAAGCCGCTGAGAGGTCCAAAAGAACAAGGACAGAGGAATAACCTCTGTCCCGGGCCCTCCAGAGATCATTAACCAACGCGACCAATGCCGTTTCCGTGCTGTATCCCGGCCTGAAGCCCGACTGGTATGGGTCCAGATGTATGGGTCTGATGTTGACCTTGGATGCTGATCTATGCTGATCTGAGTGCCGATTACTGGTGGAGAAGTGCTGGAGTCTTTTTCTCTTTGGAGCTGGTTGATTGTCTCTTTTGCATAATCGATAGATGTTGTTAATGTGTCTATGTTTCTATTGATGGCTGATTTGTCAGAGTGCCAGGCTTCTAGAAATTCCCTGGCATTTTTGGATTTGGCCTGGTCTAGGATGGTCACATTTTCCCAATTGAAACTACGGTTAAATCTGTCTATATGTTGTGAAATTAAAGAATTTTCATCATGCCTCTTGACTGCCAGTTGGTGCCCATGGGTGCGTTCTGCCAGCCTTCTGCCTCTTTAAGTCCTACATACTGTGGTTGTCGCAGTTCTTACAGTGTATGTTGTAGATGACTCCCATTTTCTAGTGAATTGCTAAAGGACTACATGTGAAACTGGCAGTTTTGTACCTTTTATTTCATTGTAGGTGTTCGAGTGGCCTAATTTACAGATTTTTTAGTTGCCTTCTTCATGGGAAGATCTTTGGAGGTTGAATAATCAGGGATTACTTCAGCTGCAAGAAACCCAGCATATTATCTCTTCCACTATTTTGCCACCTTCAAACAAGATGAAGAAAGGAAAAGAGAGATAAGTGGAAATGAACCGGTAGCCAATCTGATAGAGGAAGACAAGAGAATTTTTATTTCGCAACTCCGCAGCACACCTTCTGCAACGGATTAGGGCTGTTTCCACTTAAGCAAAGAGGTTGCCAACCTTTGAGGTTGAGAACCAGTGGAGCCTGTTAGGCAGGCTTTAAGAGCTGGAAGGAAGGGAAGTGGAGAACTTTCACTCACTGAAACAATCTGTTATGTTCTTCCAGCATTTAAATTAAGACAGAAGCTAAGGTAATCTGAAACGGAGGGATTAAAAGCAAAATCCCAAACTTCACGAGGGTGAGAAGTTAGAAGTGCAAATGACATGAAACAGTAATAATGAGGAGGGTGAAAGCTCAGAAGAAATGCTACTTCAATTCAAGAACTATACAATTAAGGACCGATAAGGAAAGCACACACTGCCCAGGGCTTTGGGAATTCTTTCCAATTTCTTTACCAGCCTGGACTATAGGAAATGTCTGTATTTTCTTCGGAGGAACAAAGTAATGTGTTCCATGTGGGTCTGGGTTTCTGCTCTTCCTTCATGCTGCATCTGTATGCATTTCTTTTCATGTGTATGTTAGGAACCACAGAGAAAGCAGCATACATTCCATTCTGGGTCATGTGACAAGGAAGGAGGGAGGGGCTTATAATGGAGCCATCGCAACATTCCAAGATGTTGTCCATCTGCTTTTTCCATAAAGATGCATTACAATATTATTTTTCTCCTGAGATTTTTTTTTTCCCCTTGTAACCCTTACATTGGATCCACTCCACTTTTTTTAACTCGATCTTTCTTTTGCTGGCTTCTCCCTCCATGGAAAATTTGATTTATTTCACTCACTTTTCTGTTGACCAGTTGACAGATATTCAGGCTCCCAAGATCTTTTGTGCAATTTCTTTCCAATATTTTGTTGGGATGGAAAGATAAAAAAGAGATAAAAGTATGAACCCCAAATTTAAAAGATTCTTTTTGAAAAGACCCTTAATGTTTTAGGACAATCAGAAGCTTGAAAGATGGCAGTTTTGTTTGAAATTCCATAGGAAACTAGTTTAAATAAATACCTATTTTAAAATACCGAATCTTCCCTCAATCTAGAAGGCAACAAAACAAGACAAGATGGGTGGCAAATAAATCTAATAAACAAATAAACAAATACCTTCTTTATTATAAAAAAAAACCTTGCATAAGCTTGCATCTAAGGAGACGTTTTGCACCATACACTGTTCGCTATCCTTTACAGAACAATCCAATTCATGTCTACTTTGAAATAAGGCCCATGTTGTTTTATTTGGTTTACTCATAAGTAAAAATAGGTGCAAAACCACACCTCTACCCCTGAGAATAGGTCCACTGTACGGAGTTTCACCACAATGTAGACATCAAAAGGACTGGACTGTATATAAGCTACTATACTTCTCATCATTAAAATGCTTTGTACCCTGAAGGAAAAGAAAATCGGGGCAACAGTTTAAAAGGGATATGTAGGGACAGCAATAATATTAATGCAAATATGCCCAAAAGAGAAAGTCAGGAAATTACAGTATGAAAGTCAATCAATTAATTCAATTTAATCAATGATGTTGGTTTCCGAAATGTTTTCCAAGCAGCACTCACTAATGTATGTGGCTATTTTCCAAGTTAGCTTCACAAACCTTTTAAGAGATAGACTAGACAACAGTGATGAAATAAAGTAAGTCACTAATCACCATGGTTGAGCAGAGCTTTGAACCCCAAACTTCTTAGTCCGGATTTAATGCTCTGTCCAGGAACTTTTTAGTAATGGTATATGCTGCTGGACCTCAGTGCAGAGATCATTTTAAAGTACAATTTTTACAAGCAGAAACTATTACTCACTGCTGGAAGGAAAAGCCACTTTCAATCCTGCCTTTGCACGGTCATTACAAAAGCAAACAAAAACCAACCAAACTCAGAAGAGAATAATAGTGTTGAAAGGGACCTTGGAGGTCTTCTGGTCCAACCCACTGCTCAAGCAGGAGACCCTATACCTTTTCAGACAAATGGTTGTTCAATCTCATATTAAAGGCCTCCAGTGATGGAGCACTCACAACTTCTGAAGGCAAACCGTTCTACTGGTTAATTGTTTTCACTATTAGGAAATTTCTCCTTAATTCCATGTTGCTTCTCTCCTTGATTAGTTCCCATCCATTGTTTCTTGTCTCACCTTCTTGGAGAAAAGGTTGACTCCTCTTCTTTGTGGCAGCCCCTCAAATATTGGATCACTGCTATCGTGTCACCCCTCGTCTTTCTTTTCATGGAACACAAATGGCCTGCTACAATCCCATCTCAAAATTTATCTTCCATCAAGGCAGCGATCAGCTAAATCAAAGTTACTTATTTAATTCCATTTTACAAATATCAGTATCATTTTTGAAGTGCTTAATTAAAAAACCCACCAAATGCTTAATCTAAAGTGCAATGGCTATATAATAGTAATGCAATACTGCAGAGCTCTAGTCACATAGTTTGAGCAATCTTAGGCAGTTAGCCACATGCATTTTTACTGAATCAAAAACTGCCTTGGAATAACAATAGTTCTGAAGAAAAAGTATATAACAATCCAATGTCCAATGCGTTGTCTGCACCTATTCAGTGATGAATGATACTGGAAGTTAAGCAAGGGTTGAGTTGGTTAGTTAATACTTGGGTGGGAGACCACTAGGTATTCCCAAATTCCATGTAGTGACCAAAAAATTGTGGATGGCCACTTGCACATTGTTGTCAGATAAACTACATGGATATGAGCATCATGTTATATAAGTCCAATTTGATAGAAAGTTTGCCTTTTCTATGTGACAATCCCATGCAGATTTTTATTCTTGTTTATGATGCTACAACCCTTCTCTCAATTCACCTCCAAACCATGAGCCTGCCACTTAAAATAGTAAACCGGAAAAGAAGTCATAAATATGTCTTCTTCTGAGACACTGCTTGCAGTCTACTTTCTGTAAGTGCTTACGTTCAAAAATATAATGAACAATTTTTTAAAAAATCAGGTTAAAAGCCCTTTAAAAATCTGACCCGTGGTTTTCTTAATAAATTAATATGATAAATGACTCAACAGATGCAAACAGAAGTCAATAGAAGGTTTTCTAAGAATTAAAACATGTGTAGTATGAGTTGAAACTGAACAAAGAGAGAAGCAACCTAGAACTAAGGAGAAATTTCCTGGCAGTAAGAACAAACAACAGTGAAATGGCTTGCCTTCAGAAGTTGTGGGTGCTCCATCACTGGAGCTTTTAAGAAGGGACTGGACAACCATTTGTCTAAAAAGGTATAGGGTCTCCTGCTTGAGCAGGGGGTTGGACTAGAAGACCTTCCAACTCTGTTAATCTGTTATTCTGAAAGAGGCAACTGTAGTCTCTAGTTAACAGAATCCAAATTAATGAATTTCCCATGCACGCGCAGCTCAGAGGACAGAGAAAGGAGTCTGCAGATGTTTATTGTGCATCTTTACTAACAACCATAAACTGGCAAGTAGATGAGTGAAAGGTACCCACTAGGCATTTCCACTAATCTCTTTGATCAAAGAGACATAATGGGAGACAATCCTTCTAATTGCTTTCAGGAGTTTTAGGCTGAGTACGTTATGTGGCTTTTAGCTGTCCATCAAAGGGAAGTGAATTTCTAGAGGAAGAAGGAAGGAAATCGTTTAGAAAGCCTTATCATCTTTTTATGGTTTCATGTTAAAGGATGTAACAGTAGGGGGAAAAATGCTAATTGCAGGAGTATGGGGCTCTGTGATTTAAAGCAGACCCAGGCCTCCATTTCTGCACTTATTTTAAACACCATCCTTTGCTTTTCTTGACATATAGGTAACTCTCGGACTTACAATCATTCATTTGGTGACTATTTGAAGTTACAATGGCACTGAAAAAAGTGAGTTGTTATTGTTTTTCACACTTATGACCACTGCAGCACCCCCACAATTAATGTGATCAAAATTCAGACACTTAAGCATATTTATGACGGTCGCAGTGTACCACAAGATCTTCTGACAAGCAAAGTCCATGGGGGAAGAGCCAGATTCATTTAACAACCCTGTTACCAACTTAACAACTGCAGTGATTCACTTAACAATTGTTGCAAAAAAGGTCGTAAAATGGGGCAAAATTGACTTGACAACAGAAACTTAGCAGCAGAAACTTTGGACTCAATTGTGGTTGTAATTTGAGAACCACCTGTAATGAAGTGCACCGGACAGCTGTGCACAATTTTTCAAACTTTCAAGGGGTTCCCCCATCCCCCAAATATCGGTAAATAGTGGATCTGGGGAGATAAATGGTGTGGAAGTTGCTTAGGAGCCTGGTTGCAAACTCTCTGCTTTTTTCCACTGTCTGTATGGCACACAAATCTATTCTTCTTAAAGCTGCAGTTTCACTTCCTCAGTCCCTGAAATGGTAACTCTATAGCAGTGGTTCTCAACCTTTTTAATGCCGCGACCCCCAACCGGTCGTAAGTCGAGGACTAAACCAGTTGTAAGTCGAGGACTAAACCGGTCATAAGTCGAGGACTAAACCGGTCATAAGTCGAGGACTACCCAACCGGTCGTAAGTCGAGGACTTTCCCTGCCCGGAAGTGCTGCGCATGCATGGTTCCACCCCCTGCGCCAGCCGAGGCGTAGCTGGCAAGCGGCAGAGACGGAGCAGGCCGACCACCAGCTGGCCCAGCCCAAGGGAGGTAAGGCACCCGCCGGAAAAGGGGGAAAAATGGCGGACAGCCTTGCTTGGCGACCCCCGTGAAATGGTCGATCGACCCCAAATGGGGTCACGACCCATAGGTTGAGAACCGCTGCTCTATAGTTAGCATTTAATCTATAGGATATAATGTTCATTTTAAACTAGGGCCTCATTTGTTTCACACTTGAGACAACAGCAACTGTCCTCTCCCATCCTGCAGGTTTTTCTCAGCGGGGAAAAAACAAAAATAAATGGAAATTTTAGGATGAATGGATGAAACTGCAATATGCTAAGTGGGAAGATCTTAGTTTAAAACAAAGAAGTTGCTTTCCTGCAGGGTGTGCCTCACAGTGAGTGGAGTTTTATACAAATCCTGCAAATTTTGTCACTTTTTCTCTTCTTAGATGGATTCTGCTACCTACCCACTCCTCAAAACTTTGAAAGCAGTTTCAACGGATGTAACTTATTTCATTATATAAATAAATGTAGAATAGAAATATAAAAACTATAAAGACAAGGCCTATCTCCTCTACATGAGTTCAAATCACCAGGACCAGATGGATTACACCCTAGAGCAGGGGTGTCAAACTGCCGGCCCACGGGCTGGACGCGTCACACAGAAGTCACACCCAGCCCATTGTCGGCAATGGCAAAACTGTCCAGATACATTGCGCGACGTCACGTAATATTGCGAGTTTGACATATATGCCCTAGAGTTTTGAAGGAGCTGGCAGATAGGATGGATGGATGGATGGATGGATGGATGGATGGATGGATGGCCTTAAAATGATATCAGAATTTTGTCAGCATTGGGACCAGCCTTACTTCATACTACAGCCCAGTTCACATGTTGGAGAAGGCCTTTCTTTATGTTATCTGACAGAAGCAATGTGGAAACACAGTGGAGGAGTTTCAAATGAAGAGACTCCAGGGCACAATTTGGTAACATGGGAAATTAGATCCTTCTCGGTGAGCATGCAAATTTCGGTAAGATCAGACTTGTAAAATACAAGTATGAAAGGATCACACCCTGTTTCCTACAACTCCTCGCATCCTATTGCTTCACTCACCTCTGTACCTGCTGTGGGGCAAATCCTGTTTGCTTCAGTAGGGCAGTCAAAAAGAGGAGAGGAGATGGAGATACAAACGAAATCTTGGCCTCTATCCTCTCCAGTTAGTAATCTTTGTGAAAGCAACTTGTAATCTCCAGATTACTCCTGTAGAGTTTGGGTCTGCTCCTCCTTCCCCTTCTTTTCTTCATTGTACATGAAGGACTGAAGGAACACACATTGAGGAATAGTTCAATAGGTATGGAGGCTGTTGGACTTATCTGGAATTTGGGGAACAGGTTATTGATCCTCTCACAGTATGGGATGGCTACCATGGGAAGGAGATTAACAGTTCAAAAAAAGGCTGCCTCCAATGGCATGGCCACTTACAAAATGCTCATTTCCTACCAGACAAATTGATGACACTGATGATCACCACAGATGTTCATCTTATCTTTTTTTTCTTCCTTCTTTCGGAACCGTTTCTGCATTTTCAAACAAAGCAATGGGTTACCGTCTAGTTTTCATTTTCTAAAACATTCTGAATAATTCCACATTATGGAGTCTAGAAACACTGATGTACAGTACATAAATAAGATGTATTGCTTCCTGGCATATTAGCATCCTCCTAAGGGACGTTTCACTCAGCCTCTTCCATTTTAAAGATATAAAATATAAAAACTGCTGCTCTAGGTTTACTTAAGAACTTATATGATTCAAATACACAGAGGCTTGTTTGTTTGTTTGTTTGTTTGTTTGTTTGTTTGTTTGTTTTCTCATAACCAATCTATCATATGTGAGAAATTTAAAGCCAGCTGAGATCATGTATTTATTGTTGTTGTTTGGAAATCTTTAGATTTTAGATCTAAAGTCTAGATCAGACTTCTTGGTTAATATCTGGCAACATTAAGGATAACCAGAAGTCATGTAATATTCCAAAAGTTATCCTCTGTAGCCGACTGTAAACATGTTCTGATATTTATTATAGTTCTCATAAAATCAGCTCTAAGAATCTTTGCTGTGGGTGGACTGGATGACATCTGAACATACTACTTATAAGTTTTTGGTTAGCTGTTTTATACACTATAGGATTAATTTCATAATGTACTTTAGATAGTCGTTCTGTGAATTCTTGTAAATTAGAAATTGAGTTATACATACAGGCAGTGGTGGGATTCAGCCGGTTCGCACCGGTTTGGCAGAAGCTAATTTTTTGTTGAGTTTGGCAAACTGGCTGAGGCCTCTCAGGCTCAGAATGGACTGCTGGAAATGCATGGACACCACTTCCAAAAATCCAGTCTGGGCCTCGGAGGCCCAGAGGAAGCCTCCCAGGCCCAGAACAGCCCACCAGAAGTGCATGGATGCCACTTCCGGAAGTCCGTTCTGTGCCTCAGAGGCCCAGGCCCAGAATGGACTTCTGGAAGCAGCATCCATGCAGAGAACCAGTTGTTCATGTATTTGAATCCCATCACTGCATACAGGTAGTCCTCAACATACAATGGGTTCATTTAGTGACCGTTCCAAGTTACAACAGCACTGAAAAAAATGACTTATGACTGTTTTTCGCACTTATGACCTTTGCAACATCCCCACGGTCACGTGATCAAAATTTAGACTCTTGGGAACCGATTCATACTTATGGCGGTTGATGTGTTCTGGCATCATATGATCCCTTTTGCAACCTTCTGATAAGCAAAGTCAATGGGGAAGCCAGATTCACTTAACAATCATGTTACTAATTTAATGACTGCAGTGATTCACTTAACAACTGTGGCAAGAAAGGTCATAAAATGGGGCAAAACTCACTTAACAAATGTTTCACTTAGCAGCATAAATTTGGGGATCAATTGTGGCCGTTAAGTCGAGGACTAAGTTCTGTATAGTGTTATAGAAAAGTATTTGCTCCTTTTTGAATTTTTTCATATATTTTAAGCACTAAATGTTATCAAAACATGACCAGCTGCAAGGGGGATGAACTCATTTATTTTCCTGATTTCCCTAGCACTTGAGATTTATAATGGAAGGAAAATCTGAAGGTCCAGACTAGGGACATCATTGTGTGTGGAATGTATCTACATGGTCACTAAGAGTTGACATTGACTTGATGGCACATAGTCCTATAAAAACAAGATGAAGCAACACTTTGAAAAACATTTGCTAGGTGCAAATAGAGATACACACTATGTCCATGACAAGGAAGACAAAGCAGGAATGGTTAAATTGATCATTTTATTCAAAGAGGAGAATATATTTAAGTATGTTTTTCACTTGGATATCACTTCTGGATTTTGTGCTTGTGATGGGAAGAAAATGGAATTTTGATTTTGGTTTTGTCGATTAGATAGATTTGTCATTGTAGAAACTAACCAAGGAGAGAAGCAACCTAGAACTAAGGAGAAACTTCCTAACAGTTAGAACAATTAACCAGTGGAACAACCTGCCTCCAGAAGCAGTGAATGCTCCAACACTAGAAGTTTTTAAGAAGAGACTGGACAGCCATTTGTCTGAAATGGTATAGGGTTTCCTGCCTGAGCAGGGGGTTGGACTCAATGACCTCCAAGGTCCCTTCCAACTTTTTTATTATTATTATTATTATTATTATTATTATTATTATTATTATTATTATTATTATTATTATTATTATTATTATTATTATTATTATTATTATATAAATGGCTAGTTCTATACTGATGGGTAAAAGCAAAAAGTTGAGGCTGGAGTGTTTTTATCTTGTACTGTGCTAAAAAGAGTCAAACATCAATTCCTTTTCTTTCTTTTTTCCCTTGTACCTCACATTTTCTTTTTTCCCCTCTCCTTTTCCTTCCCCTAATTTTTTATTTCTATTTTTCTTTGTATTTTATATATTAAATATATTTTAAAAAAAGAAAGAAAAACATTTGCTGCAACATGTCTAAGGAGATTCTCAGGCCCAAAGGTGCTTTTTCACAAAGTGACCCTGAAGACACATATAAGCCTCCAGGTGGCCTCAAGGACTCTCTAAAAGAAGGCAAATGACCAGTTGTCTGCAAGGAATATAAATCCTTCCATTCCCAACCATCCAGTCAGAGCTGAAGAAGCTTCTTGGATGAGAAGTGAAATGTCTTCAAAGAGAAAAAAGAAAGTCCAGTTGCCTCCTCAAAAAAAGCACCTTTGGGACATTTGCTGCAACAATGTAGTTTGAGATAGATTTACGCTTCGTCATATAAAATGTTCCCTCTCAAGAATGATCAGTCGTTTGTTGTTGTTAGTTGCGAAGTCGTGTCCGACCCATCGCGACCCCATGGACAACATTCCTCCAGGCCTTCCTGTCCTCTACCATCTTCTGGAGTCCATTTAAGCTCACGCCTACTGCTTCAGTGACTCCATCCAGCCATCTCCTTCTCTGTCGTCCACTTCTTCTATTGCCCTCCATCTTTCCCAGCATTAGGCTCTTCTCCAGTGAGTCCTTCCTTCTCATTAGGTGGCCAATAGTACTTGAGTTTCAACTTCAGGATCTGGCCTTCTAAAGAGCAGTCAGGGTTGATCTCCTCTAGGATTGACCGGTTTAATTGCCTTGCAGTCCAGGGGACTCACAGGAGTCTTCTCCAGCATAAAGTTCTTTTATGTAAGCAGGAAGAAGGGACCAAACACAACAGCAGTCAAGTACATTGATCCAATGGAGACATGGAAAGTGGCAGCCATGGTGTAGATATAAAATACAGGTAGTCCTCAGCTTATGGCCACAACTGAACCCAACCTTTCTGTTGCTAAGTGAAACATTTTTTAAGTGAGTTGTGCCCCATTTTACAACCTTTCTTGTTAAGTGAATCACTGCAGTTGTTAAGTTAGTAACATGGTTGTTAGGAGAATCTGGCTTCCCCATTGACTTTGCTTGTCAGAAGGTCACAAAAGCGGATCGCATGAGCAACCGTCATAAATGTGAGTCAGTTGCCAAGCATCTGAATTTGGATCACGTGACCATAGAAAAGCTGCAATAGTCATAAGTGGGGGAAAATGGTCACTTTTTCAGTGCCATTGTAATGTCAAGTGGTCATTAAATGAATTGTTGTAAGCTGAGTACTACCTGTATATAAGACTAAAGATCTGCTTCATAAAAGTCCTACCATTTTTTTCTGAATTTTTTTCAAACTGTTGAATCAAGAAAAAGAGTCCATTTTTAGAAGAAGAAAAAAAGAGAAGTAGAAAATTATTGGCATTTATCTTATTAACATTTATATGATTAATAACGTGATAATCTTAGGGATTTATGCACACTTTTATTTGGAGAAACAGATGCTGAAAGATATGTTAATACACTAAAGCTTATCTATGAATATATGAGTTTTATTACGCAGAAGGAACGGTTAAGTCATCTAGCTCTTTTGCAACTGTGTGTGAATGTACAAGGAGGATTTATTTTTGTGGAACTCGTTTGTGAATTTGCAATTTAAAAAAGTAGAATTAAGATAACAGGATCAATTTATAATCGTTTGTAGCCCACTGGCAATTTGAACTGGAAAAAAAAGTAATATCATTACATTTGTATTAGTTTAGACAAAAACTATAAACTACCAGAATTGTATACAATACTTTTTTTCAGTGTAGATATTCAAGAAAAACAGAAGCAAGACATAGCTATTTGGAAATATGGTAGATAAAAGATCCAGTTTGAATTTTAGTGTAATTTCAAAAACATTTAATCTTGGGGTTTTTTTCTCCCCTTATGATTCAAGAAATCAGAAATACGAAATAAGATTATTGAAACATGTATTAGCCATTGGAACTAGTAGTCCAAAATGCCAAAAATCAAAAGTAACAAATTGTATTTGATTGTATGGCTGTGAAAGTTGGACCATAAGAAAGGCTGAGCGCCAAATAATTGAGGCCTTTGAACTATGGTGCTGGAGAAGACTCCTGTGAGTCCCCTGGACTGCAAGACAATCAAACCGGTCAGTCCTAGAGGAGATCAACCCTGACTGCTCCTTAGAAGGCCAGATCCTGAAGTTAAAACTCAAATACTTTGGCCACCTAATGAGAAGGAAGGACTCACTGGAGAAGAGCCTGATGCTGGAAAAGATTGAGGGCAAGAGAAGAAGGGGATGACAGAGAATGAGGTGGCTGGATGGAGTCACTGAAGCAGGAGGCGTGAGCTTCAATGGACTCCAGAAGATGGTAGAGGACAGGAAGGCCTGGAGGAACGTTGTCCATGGGGTTGTGATGGGTCGGACATGACTTCACAACTGACAACAACAAAATTTATTTATTATATGGAGGATATTATGAAGTCTGGATACTTTTAATATTTAAAATATTAAGTAGGTTTTAATGTGAACAGCATGGCAACCTAGTGGTAAAGATGCTTGCCTGCCACTTGGAAGGTTGAAAGTTCAATTCCCAACAGTAACAGATGTTCCTCTATCAGGGCGCAAAGAAAAAACATCTGCTGTGAACTCCACATATGCATCAGGAAGGGCATCCAGCCAGTAAGCTCCATCCATTTGCCCTCACTTTACCCCTAATTAAGAGATTACAGGGTTGTAAAAAAAATGTTGTTGTTAGTTGCGAAGTCGTGTTCGACCCATCGCGACCCCATGGACAACATTCCTCCAGGCCTTCCTGTCCTCTACCATCTTCTGGAGTCCATTTAAGCTCACGCCTACTGCTTCAGTGACTCCATCCAGCCACCTCATGTAAAAAAAAAATAGGTTTTAATATATTAATTCAGATTTTCCCACAAGACAGGAAGCCCTGCTCCTGTCTTTGAATTAGCCATTTCTGTGCTATAAAGAAATTAAGCACATTTCCCAAACCTGAATGTAAAACTGTACATCTCTGAATGTAAATACTGCATCAAGTGTTAATATTGGTGATATGAAAAGCTTAGGAGAACTGGTTTTGTTTTGCATTGTTTAAATGATCTGCTCAGAGTCACCCCAAAGATGAGTGGTCTAAAAATTTAATGAATAAATTAATAAACAAACAAATCTCTGCTTCTATCAAGTTCCCATATATAGCATCGATATTTGTTATGAGTTAGATATATCCTCTGATTAAATAAACCACTGTCAAAAAATCAAACAAGTTTTACTCTTTTAATACTTATTGTACTGAGCAATTACTCAATAATTACTGAGTAATTTAATAAGCTTAATACAGGAAGCTAACCATCAGAACACAAGTGAGCAGTCAGACGAGAAAACCTGAACTCATTGGTAGCCTCACACTGCAGTCAACAAGGACACACATTCAATTTTGCAACTACTAAGATTGTTGGCTGAGCAGGTACAAAAATAGCCAGGGGAATGATTAAAGCCTGGGAAATGGGCCCCTTGTCAGTCAACAGGAGTGCTGATTTACCACCAGCTTATCAGGTGCTTAGGAGCCAAGGACTAGGCAGCACAAGGAAACAACAGCCAATTGCCAGCCATTAACACACCAATCAACCAATAGGAAGGCACCACATAAATATGACTCATAGAATACCCCAAATCACAGTAGAGCAGACATGTCAAACTCGCGATGTCACTTGAGTTCGCATGACGTATCGGAGCTTTTTCCCCATTGCCGGCAATGGGGTGGGCACGGTTTCGTCGGTTTCGTCGTGACGCAGTAGAGAGAAGTTCCCTGTGGATGGGCTCCAGCAAGAGTCCAAAAGCTCGGAAGATTAAGCCTCTGGTCCTGGTGACTGACCCAGATTGGATCTTGCAATTAAATAACTATTCTGAAAGTGGAAAACTGTCTCTTTCATTTTTAGTTCTTCCATATATATGCTAGATGGATCAGGAATTAGTGTAGAAGAGGCATTCCTCTCCTGAATAAAAATAAACGTGAATGCCATTTTTCAGGATGCTTGCCAACTACATTTGAAAAAAAGAAGAAAAGTTTGTCAAATTAATCAAGTTGGTTTGTTGTTGTTGTTTTTAAAATGAGCTAATATTTTTAATCAGGCCAATTGACTGTAGATTCCTCTTTGCGTATATCAGGTGCCGGCTCCCAAAGTCTCTGTTTTACTGATTAATAAAACAAAGTTTTCAAGGAGTCAAATTTGATTGATTAATAATTGCTACTGTATAGCCAGTAGAGGGAGCACTACTCATTTATTTCTTGCTGCTTTATTATCAAGGGTTCCAAAACAAAATTAGCTAACCTTTGGTAGTTTTTTCTCCCCTTCAGGACTCAAGGATCCTAATTCCTGTGAGAAAATAACTTCCTTTCTCAACGCGTAACAAAATAAAGTAAGGAAACTGGTTTTAAATTACTGTTAGTACATTGCAATCAAAAGTTTGAGATTTGTATCTTGCTTCTTTATTTACTCTGTAAACTTTGGCCCTACGGTCTGTGTGCAGCTTCCACGGTCCCCTGCATTACCTAAGCACAGCAAATGTTGAAGAACTCCATGTTTATAAGGTCTGGCCTAGGACTACAAGCAGCATTAAACAAAACTGGTATTTTTGGCTTAGTGTTATTATGTGTATACTCAGCTCAATAAATCATTAAAAAAATCTGGTATGATGTATGAATCTTACATCTAATTTCAGTTCAGACGGTAGACTCAAAGTTACAAGTGAAATTAGTATCAACTATCTATTCTTTGGAACTCTTTAGTACTTGAATCTAACACTTTTGTAAGGGTGGTGGTAAATGTATCTTACTAGGCTCTGTTCATACTATTTGAACCATATTTTTGTTGAGAAGTATGCTTGGGGCATCTTCAAAATAGCAGCAGTACCACAACAATCTCTGTCTTCAGGCCCGTCATAACAGAATAAGGGAGTTGGAAGGAACCTTGGGGGTCTTCTAGTCCAACCCCCTGCTCAAGTAAGAAACCCTACAGCATTTCAAACAAATGGTTGTCCAATCTCTTCTTAAAAACTTCCAGTGTTAGAACACCCACAACTTCTGGAGGCAAGCTGTTCCACTGATTAATTGTTGTCACTGCCAGGAAATTCCTCCTTAGTTAATTGTCTCCTTGATTAGTTTCCATCCATTGCTTCTTGTCCTGCCTTCAGGTGCTTTGGATCCCCTTTTCTTTGTGGCAGCCCCTCAAATATTGGAACATGGTTATAATGTCACCCCTAGTCCTTCTTTTCATTAAACTAAACATACATCATTTCTGCAATCTTGTTTTAATGCCCAGCTTCCCAATCATCTTTGTTGCTCTTCTCTCACTCTTTCTAGAGTCTCAATATCTTTTTTGTATCGTGGCAACCAGAATGAATACCTGTCCCCATCCCTTTCTCTAGCTATATTGGGGGCTATATACAACCTTCTCTTGATATCTTTAGGCTTGTGCTTTTTCGTACAATGTTAGCACCGTGTTTTGTATGCATTCATAACATGTGAAAGTATTTTAAACACACAAAAAGTGCTGTCAATAAAAACAATGCCTGTAGTACAGGAAGAGAACCTTGCAAATCAATTTATCCATTTATTGGGCCTTAGGACTCATTCCACTTCAGAGTGCTAAATTTTTTGACTAACCGACTGCACAATTTGAGTTGTCAGACTATCTACCACCCAGAAAAATTGCCAAATGGTGATAATTTTATCCCCGTGAGGTAGGGTGGCAGAGAAATTGTGACTGCCCAAAGTCACCCACCCACCTTTTGGACAGACCTAGAACTCAAGTCTTCTGGCTTCTAGGTCAACTTGTTAACCATTACACCAAACTGATTTGGATTGATTTTTTTAAAATGTGCTATTATGAAGCATGCTTTACTTTCAGCTAAGATCATGCTTACTGACTTACATTTGTATGGCTCTCCCAGGCTATCTGAACCAGTTCCCACACTGAAAAATAGCCTGAGAGTTAGATTTTTGTTTTGTTTTGTTGTGTTTTGTTTCTGTTTCTAGTGTAGCCTACAACCAGCATCTCATGGCTACCCTTGTCTCAGCATGAAAGCTAAGCAGGTTCAGGCCTGCTTAGCATTTGGATGGGAGACATAGAATTATTGCAGTTGTAGACAGAAAAGCTGAAAAAAAGATATGCCTTGCAAAGGGGTGGTCCCCAATGATGCCAAGAAAACTGTACTGATGCAGTTCCCCAGAAGTCAAGCTTATCTCTGAGATGGCTTTATCTTTCTAAGTTAAATTAGTGAATAATGAGGAAGAAGTCAGTTGAACAATGGAAGCACAAATTATGGACTCCTGAGATTGTTCATTTTCCCTTTGGTGATATTTCCTGATTAATCAGCCCTGGAAAGCATCATTAAGCCTCCAGGGAGACAAATGTAGAACTTTTCTCTCTGGAAGCCAAAAAGAAAAGATGGTCCTGTTGGTCCTAGTTTAATATTTCCTTTCCCAATGCCATCAACCTGATGAAAACCACTGTCACCACCCATGGCTAATTTTAATTATAGGGGGAGAAGAATTCAGGAGATTGTATCCTGGGTCTCCTGCATCATGTCTATCCCACGTCAAATGTTTAAAGGATGTTTTAGCTTTCCCACAATTTATCAGTTCCAAATGACCTACCCATGGCTATATATAATCAAGCATGACATAAGACTGGGTGGCCTTACACTCCAGCCAAGAGTCCGGTTCCTGGACCTTGTCTCAGTTCTTCCTTGCAGGTCTCAAAAGATTCCTGATGTAAAGGCAGAGAATTAAAATTTATCTGAATAAGTGGATACAAATGTTTTGTCTAAAAACAGAGCTTGCTCTGTAGATATTCCATTTCTTTCTATTAAAGCAATGGTCATTCATTCATCCAGAGCTTAATTGGAGGGCGGGTTCCACTCTGGAATATGTCTTACCTAAAAATACCATGCAAATCAAGCTTCTTTTATGTCTGTATAAAGTGCCTTTTCCTTGACCATTCACATTCAACTTTATCACTTCTCAATCGAAAAGAATGCATGAACTCTTCTCAGCTTAAAAAATGGACTGTTGTTTCCGATGACATGTGTTTTTCAGATGTGTTTGATTTTTCATGCAACGGGGAGATCTCAAATTCTATTCAGCCCACACTGATTTCCTCTTAGTGTTTTATGGTACAGTTTGTTCCTTGACACAGGGTGTCTGTGCGTGCATGTGGGTATGCTTTTTTTTCCCCCTCATTAATATGGATGCTGTTTAGAGTTGTTTTGGTCATCAAGCAGCCAATACATTGATTAAAAGCATAAGTAAGCAAACAAAATCCAGTAATGCAGTGCTATGATTTTATCAATGCAATTTCTGCTACATTGTGCTTTTTCACGTCTACCCTTGAAAAGATCTACTGCTCCAAAAGTAATGCCACTGGAGAGCTGCATGATCACTAACAGAATGCAATTCCCTGCAATTGTTGAAACATTTACTCTGGCTAGTATACATTTGCATGGATTGCTGAACTGACTTCTCCAAATGGATCCTAGCGACCAGAAACATTGTCCCTTCCTTGCATTTTGCTTATTCAGCTCTGTGTCTCTCATTCATTCATCTAACCTTTTAATTGTTGATGAGAATGAATGAATGTTCCCAAGAAGCAATAGGGAAATCTATTTAGCTATTCTGAACTGGTTCAGATCTGAGGATCTTGTAGGATGTACCTGGAATGAATTCCCAGACTCCTTATATTAAAGGAATCTTAGTAGCAAGGCTGGGAATAACCTCCAGCTAAAATCTTAGAGCTACTGTCACTGCATAGTCCTAGCTAGAATTCCAGGGCACTAATTTAAATAAAAATAAAGTAAATGTTATCAATTAAGAAAGTATGGATGGACCAGCATGCAAGTTCCTATAGTCCCTGAAGCTCGGACTGTTTCAATGGCTGAAAAGCATCTGTGTTTATTGTATCTGCAACACAGCATTTGCTATAACAATGCAAGCCTGCAGCACTCCACAAATGCCTCTTTTATAGGCTCCTAAATCAAAAGACCAGACTAGCTCAGTTCCTCTTTGGGGAATATATGATCCCTCCAAAACAGGGAACTGTGGTCAATTTTCTTTGCAAATTACTCAGCTCACTTCCTGCACTGCGTGGGAGACAGGAGATGAATTATAGACAACACAGCAGCAAAGGGAGACATGATTGAAGGGAATAGATAAAAAGTCAGAGC
The DNA here is from genome assembly GCF_001527695.2 of Protobothrops mucrosquamatus. NCBI lineage: Eukaryota > Metazoa > Chordata > Lepidosauria > Squamata > Viperidae > Protobothrops > Protobothrops mucrosquamatus. Next base: position 891,872 of record NW_015386389.1, read on the forward strand.
AAGGGAAACCGGCCAGGGTCTAAACTATTTGAGAGAGAGGGGGGGATGTTTAATGCTAAATCACCCGAAATGTTTTTGCCAAACTTTGACATGCATGATTTCCTGGCCTTAATTCTTTTTCTTTTTCTTTTTTTTTATTTTTTTCTTTTTTATTTCTTTAAAGAGAGTGGGGGGGGGAAATGGGGGTAATAAAAATAACCAGCTGTTTCTTGTATAGTCCAGGAAATCGGGGTGATTTATAGTTTGAAGGGGTTGCTTATGGCAAGCTGCGATGCCAGAGAAGTCACTCAGGCCTGTCCACTTGACGGCTCAAAACCCATTTCCTGAACAGTTCCTTCTACACTCATCACCTCCGACAGCTATTATAGACAACGGTTTGGCTGGGGCCTGGGAGTATTTTAAAGCAGCGGGGATCCCAGTTAGACAATCCAGCTGTCAATTACCTTTTCCCCTGTCGTGAAAAGGGGGCCTCCGGACAATGGCAAAGGCTCAGCGGGTGGGTGTGTCCCTTCAAGGATGTGGCCCATTCTGCATTCAAAACTATTTAAACGGTAGGGCCTGCCCCACCCCCCTTGGATGAGGTTGACTGGAACAGAAGGTATAGGTGTCCCCCAGCAAAAAGTTCAGAAGTCTTGCTGAGGCAGAACCAACTTGGCATCCGATTAGCATCTGAGCAGCCCTTTGCAAATAAATCTTTTCTTCTTCTTCTTCGCTTTGCTCCAGCAGACCTAACCGTAGAGAAAGTGCAGAATAACAGCGGTACTGATATTGTGTCTGTGGCTTGGAAGAGCGGGGTGGGGGTGGGAGTGGGGGAGAGAGAGAGAGAGAGAGACCCAAACTTCCTGTGAACATAGATGACTTGCTGAGCGGCCTGTCCATCATAGAGGCAGCTTTGTCCAGCAGTCACTTCCCATTTGAATTTGACTGAGTGAGGAGCCCAGGGTTATTTGTAAAGAACAACAAGGCTTTTCATAATTTCGGGAGGGAAAGGGTGGGGGGGAGGAGGGTGCTAATGACTGACCTTGAATAAGGAGACAATCTGGTTTACCCAAGGCAGGAAGATGCCCAACTGGTAAGCCAAATGAGAAGTTGGGAGGGGGGAGAAGAGAACAAAAAGGACAGGGAGGCCTTTTGGCAATGGAACGGAGGTCACCGCTGTTGTGTGAATTGCCCCCTTTTTTTCCCTTAAGTTTACTTTTTTTGAAAGTATGAAAAAAAAGAGCAACACAAAGAATGACCCAAGCTTTCCTTGTTGTCCTTCAAACCAGCTCTTTGCCTCTTCAGAGATGTTTGACTCAAAGCGAAAGGAATCACACAGAAATGGTCCTTGTCTTCTCTCCTGGATCAAAAAGGCAATAATAATAATAATAATAATAATAATAATAATAATAATAATAATAATAATAATAATAATAATAATAATAATAATAATAATAATAATAATAATAATAATAATAATAATGATATGATGATGATGATGATGATGATGATGATGATGATGATGATGATGATGATGATGATGTTTTTCATCTGATGGAAGTTTTCCTCTCTCCCCCCAATAAAATTTTGGAACTTTTCAAAATTAACAAAACTGTTTATTGAGGGTAGGGGAGGGATCAGCATAAGGAAGGAGTGGAATATAGAATGATGCGAACCCCCGAGGCTCCACATTCCTTGTAAAACACCATTTTCCCACATTTTCTCTTATCCAGGAGTAGATAATACTGAAAGTGAAGCTAGGTGACAGAGGCATTACACTTTCAACATCTAAGTGGCTTAGTGCTCTTGTGAAGAATATCATTTTGAAGGTGACTTGCAGTACTTCATATGAGAGGGAAGCTCGGCTTACAAAGTTTTAGTAAGAGGTAAATATGAGAAAGAGCCTTCAAGTCATCTGTATATCCAATTGGCAGATTCATGTCTCTTCTGATCTAATGTGATAGCTACCTTCTTCATACTGTTTTCCTTGCAGAATGCCCCAGGTAAGTTCAACCTGGACAGCTCCATTTCCTCCCTTACTTATTTCAGTTCCTCTTAGTCTGACAGGCACTTAGATGCTCGGCCTATTTCTACTGACTTACTACTGACTAAAAGCATCAGTGTATTGCTGTGTTTTTTTTCAGTTTTTCTTTTTATAAATAGCCAACACCCCAGAAGATAGGCTCAAGAACCAAATGGATCTCAACAGACCTGAAGACTGGGCCCTATCCAACAAAATGAAATTCAATGTAGAGAAAGTAAGGTCTTACACTTAGGAAAGAAAAACCAAAAGTGCAGGTACAAATTAGGTGCAACATGGCTCAATAGCAGTAACTGTGAGAGGGATCTCCGAGTCCTAGTGGACAATCATTTAAATATGAGCCAGCCGTGTGTGACAACAGTAAAAAAAAAAAAAAGCTATTGCCATTCTAGGATGCATTAACAGGATAGAATCAATATCACATGAAGGACTAATACCATTTTATAAAGCCTTAGTAAGACTACACCTGGAATACTGCATCCAGTTTGGGTCACAACATTATAAAAAAGATGTTGAGACTTTGGGGGGGGAAAGTGCAAAGATGATTAGGGGCCTACAGACTAAATCATTTGATGAATGCTTGCAGGTATTGGGTATGGCTAGTGTAGTATAAAGAAGGACCAGGGGAGACAAGAAGAAAGGATCAACCTATTTTCCAAAGCACCCAAATGGAAGACAAGAAGCAAACAGATGGAAACTAATCAAAGGGCGATCCAACCTAGAACTAAGAAGATTTTTTTTGACAGTGAGAACAATCAACCAGTGGAACAGCTTGCCTTCAGAAGTTGTGGGTGCTCCATCATTGGAGGCTTTTAAGAAGAGACTGGACAGCCATTTGTCTGAAATGGTATAGGATCTCTGGCTTAAACAAGAGGTTGAACTAGAAGACCTCCAAGGTCCCTTCCAACTCTGATATTCTATACTCTTATGTTCTAAATTTGATCCTGCAATGTTTTTGACCATTCAGTTGATTATTGCTGTATTAGATATGAGAAAGTCACCTCAAATGCTCTGGAGTGACTGGATGGAAAGCTTGATTTAGGTGGCCAAGAAACATAGTCACCATGATCAAAGTCTATGTTAGCTAGAAATTCTGGCAGCCTGAGTCAAATTTCCAAAGGTCTTGTCCCCTTGTTAATATGAACAGAACTGCCACCAACATCACACAGCCTATATGTTTCTTCCACATTCGTCCCAGTGCTCCATAAGGAGCTTACAATATTCTAAGCTGCCCAGAGTCGCCTCGCAGCAAGATGGGCAGCAAAAAAATGTAATAAATAATAAACATTGTCCTCATCAGTAGAGCGGAATGACTGCCCTGAAGACTACTAAATGCCTCTACACGGGATCTTCCAGTAAGACCTCTCTGCAGGAAAATATCCTTAAGCAAGGATAATTACAGGTTTTTAGCTCAACACAGTATTGATCGGGGACAAATTAAATATCTCAAGTAGTCCACTCATCCGTACTCTGGAAGAGCAATAGTAGATTTTAAAGACAGGTGTCATATTCAGACAGGAAGGCGGTGCAGAGAGTGGTGAGAATGGCCGAAAAGATCATTGGCAGCTCCCTCCCTCCCATCCAGGACATAGCACAGAAGCATTGCTTGAGCAGGGTCCGTAAGATTATCTGGGACACTACACATCCTCTTCATGACCTGTTTTCCTTGTTACCTTCTGGGAGGAGGCTTCGTGGTATCCGTAGCAGAACATCCAGAATCAGCCACAGTTTCATTCCATACAGCATTAACCTTGTGAACTCTCAAGCTTCCTCCTTCCGTTATATATTCAAGATGGACAGTATTTAATATTTATTTGCTACGTATAAGTAGGGATGTTGTTCATAGTATGTTTAGGTGTGTGTCATGTATGTGTTTCACTTTGAGAGCGGGCAACTAAATTTCATTTTTGATGTGTGCCGTTGTGCCCACAGTAAAAAAATGACAATAAAGGTTATCTTATCTTATTGCCCCCCTTTTTTTCAATGAGAACTATCTAAAGTGAATTCTAAGATTTGTTTGCCGCTCAGAAATATATAATTTGCAACACACAGCAATCTGTCTGGCTCCTAGGCTCTACCCTGCTTGCTTACCCCCATTCTCCACCTTTGGTGAATGCTAATTTTGATCTCTGCTCTTTGTTTTAATATTCCTGGAGAACTCCTTCCGGCAGTCTAAGCCTTAGGGAAATTGCAGCGAAGAGCTAAATCTCTTGGTAACTGGAGCCAGATTTAGAAAAAAAAAAAGTGTCTGACAGATCTATAGGAAAGCCATGACTGAGCCAAGCTTACTTAAGCTGGGCTGCATCTCTATCTAAGAGCTAGAAAAAAAAGCAGCAGAGATAACAAAAGGTAACCACATTGCTGAACAAAGAGACAAAACTCTTTGCAACTGCATCGCCTGGAAGCATTTAGAGCAGAGATGAACAATCTCTGAAGAACTTCTAGGAGCATGCCAGGAGCCACAGTCAGCAGGCAACTGTGACTAGGACAGAAATTTGGCAGGCCTGGAGGGAAATGTAATTTTGGAAAATTACATCTATTCTTAATATCCTAAATATCAAGAGAAAGTATTACCCTTTAAAATATCCCACATGTTACAGCTGTTAAAATTGCATGGCCAATTTTAGATGGCAATCCCCACCGTTGTTAGAAAGGGGAGGAGGGGTTATGCAAGGACTTTGAAGAGTCCTCATACCACTCATAGGCTAAGTTAACAGAATAAAAGAAGGGACCTTGGAAGTATTCCAGTTCAACTCCCTGCTTGAGCAGGAGACCCTATACCAGGGGTAGATAACCTTGGCTCTTTTATGACTCATGGACTTCAACTCCCAGAATTCCTGAGCCAGCCATGCTGAGGGGAAAGGGAGAGGTTTCCAAGCTGAGCCATGCTGGCTCAGGAATTCTGGGAGTTGAAGTCCACGAGTCATAAAAGAGCCAAGGTTGCCTACCCCTGCCCTATACCATTTCAGACAAATGGCTGTCCAGTCACTTCTTAAAAGCTTCCGGTGATGGAGCACCCACAACTTCTGAAGGCAAGACATTCCACTGGATAATTGTTCTCAACATTAGGAAATTTCTCCTTAGTCCTATGTTGCTTCTCTCCTTGATCAGTTTCCATCTATTGTTTCTTGTCTTGCCTTCTGGTGCTTTGGAAAATAGGTTGATCCCTATTTTGTGGCAGCCTCTCAAATATTGGAAGACTGCTATCATGTCACTCTTCTTTTCACTGGACTAGAGATTCCCAATTCCTATAACTCAGGGGTGTCAAACTCAATTTCATTGAGGGCTGCATCAGCATTGCGGTTGCCCTCGGGGGGCCGGGTGGGTGTGGCCAGGGTGGGTGCAGCCTACTGGGTGAGCACGGATGGAGTGGGTATGGTCTACTGGGTGGGCATGGCCAGCTCTACATCGTTCGCATCAAGGGTGCCTGTGGGGGCCTGGGCAGGTGTGAGACAGATCTGAGGGTTTCTGGCAGAAGGGGCTGGGACCGGGGCAGGTGCCAAGGCATGGTCCATTTCTTCATTCCTCACAAAGGGTGACACCTCCCCAACATGCACCCAGGGGGCGGGGCCGATGTGGCAGGGGCTAGTTCCTCTCTGTTTCTAGATGGCCTTGTGGAGCTAAGACTGAATGGGTTTCAGCATAGATGGCCACCACAAAATTGTACATTGGCTCCCGGCCAGCCTGGGCCCGGGCCAAGGCAGTGGGGGCCATTCCCTCACTGTTTCCAGGATGGCTTCGCGGGCCACATGAAACCACTTCGCGGGCCGCATCCAGCCCCCGGGCCTTGTGTTTGACATGTCTGCTGTAACTGTTCTTCATATGTTTTAGACTCCACCCCCTTAATCATCATTGTTGCTCTTCTCTGCAGTCTTTCCAGAGTCTCTACATCTCTTTTATAATATGGTGGCCAAAACTGGACGCAGTATTCCAAGTGTGGTCTTACTAAGGCTTTATAAAACATTAGTAATACTTCACATAACTCTTGATTCTATCTCTCTATTAATGCAGGATTGCATTAGCTTTTTTGGCTGCTACCACAATACTGAGTTGACCTTGATAATTTCAAGGCAGGTGAGGCCAGGCAAGTGGAGAAAAGTAGAACCAGGTAGATGCCTGGAAATTCCTACACTTTCATGGCTTTCAGGACAAAGAGTACCAGCACTCAGGTTGTAAAGGCTTCTTGTGAATCAGGCCAGGACTCCAAAGGATGAAAGAGAATTTAAAGATGCATTGCTGTTTCCTCAAACAACTCAGTGGATTGCAGCCCAGATGAGCTCCGGAGGCCACTCAGAACTGGTTGCTAATAGAGATAATAAAGCCCTTTCCTTCCCTTAGGTGTATTATTCTCCTCTTTTCCAGTTCATTATTGCTCTTTCAAATGCTAAACATAAAAAAAAAAGAAAATGTCAAGGAAAGGTTTATCTTTCAAAGGAAATGCCAGCATTAATGCTTGCCTTCCACTCACTTAAAAAAAAAAAAAAAGTGGTCCTAGATCAATATCATTGCATTAAGCCAGGAGACGAGACACTAAATGCTCCAGGGACACGGTAGAAAAGCCATCAGCAGCTTTCTCTTTGCCCTGAATGAGCACTTTCAGGAAACCCCTTTCTGCAAAGAAAATAACTAGCTATTTGTACTTCTCTGAAGGAGAAATAAAGCAGACAGATGGGAATACGGCCTTTCTTGTCCTTGGCTGCTCCTGGAGAGCAACAAAGATGATTAGGGGACTGGAGGCTAAAACATATAAGGAACGGTTGCTGGAATTGGGTATGTCTAGTTTAACGAAGAGAAGGACGAGGGGGAACATGATAACAGTGTTCCAATATCTCAGGGGCTGCCACAAAGAAGAGGGAGTCAAGATATTTTCCAAAGCACCCGAAGGCAGGTCAAGATGGAAACTAATAAAGGAGAGAAGCAACCTAGAACTAAGGAGAAACTTCCTGACAGTTAGAACAATTAACCAGTGGAACAACCTGCCTCAAGAAGCGGTGAATGCGCCAACACTGGAAGTTTTTAAGAAGAAACTGGACAGCCATTTGTCCGAAATGGTATAGGGTTTCTTGCCTGAGCAGGGGGTTGGACTAGATGACCTCCAAGGTCCTTTCACCTTTATCATTATTATTATCATTATATATTTAAATTTCAGAAGATAAGAGTAGCAGCTTCAGCCGAATGGAGCTGCCTGGTTTTAACACGGTAGGGCAGCTGAAGCCTCGCTGCCCCAAATAATAGAATAACAGGCCTGGAAGGCACCTTTGAGGCCTTCTAGTCCAACCCCTTGCTCAAGCAGGAAACCCTGTATGATTCCAGACAAGTGGCTGTCCAATCTCTTCTTAAAAACCTCCAGTGATGGAGCACCCACAACTTCTGAAGGCAAGCCATTCCATTGGTTGATTGTTCTCACTGTCTGGAAATTTCTCCTCGGTTCTAGGTTGCTTCTCTCCTGGGTTAGTTTCCATCCATTGCTTCTTGTCCTGCCTTCAGGTGCTTTGGAGAATAGGTTGACCCCCTCTTCTTTGTGGCAGCCCCTCAAATATTGGAACACTGCTATCGCGTCATCTCTGATCCTTCTTTTCACCAGATTAGACCCCAGAGCCTTTTTGTGTCATTTCCAGTTTTACCCCCTTTCCTCCATGACACTACCAGTGTCCTCATGCCGTGCTTTAGACACTCTCGTCCTGTTCTTTTTCTGGGCTGCAAGAGTCCAGCCAGCAGCAAAACACAAAGGAGAACAAAGATAGCCACAGTCAGCACAACACATTTTTATCCTGACTCCTCTTTCTATTGCCATTGCAAAGGGCTGGGCTTTACTAAGGCTTCTGAAAGAATTGCTCCCTTGTCAATTCTATTCGGAGCCCAACTCATCTCCAAACAGAGTCAAAGCGATTGGAGCAGCATAAAAGGACTTTGTAAATAAAGGGTACTGAGCAATTTGTAGCTTGTTGCCTAATTATGTAAAAAACAAAATCGTTAAACTATTCTGATTATCCGGAAAAGTACTTTTGGAGATGATGTGATCTATATCAGGGCTTTTCAAGCTTTTCACCCATTGTACCACTTTTAGGATATGGCAACATCCGAGTACCACCAGTCGCCTTGCAAGGTGTCAAAAACTTGATGACCAAAAAAAAAAAAGGAAAAAAGTGATAAAGTACAGATAGTCCTCGACTTACAATAGTTTGCTTAGTGACTGTTCGAAGTTACAGTGGCACTGAAAAAAGTGCCCCCCAAGCCACAGCCGAGCAAGACACCTGCCTGTCCACCCAGTGGTGCTCTTCCTCCTGTCCGAGGTTTTCATTGTTGTGAGCATTTCTGTTGAGGATTGGCAGCAGGGGTGAGGTGGGGGTGTTTGGTTTTTATTCCCCCCCTGTCTGTTGGGTGGTTGCAGCAGGTTTTGGTCACTTCACATGATCCTGGGACACTGTGACCATCATAAATATGAATCAGTTGCCAAGCATCTGAATGTAAATCACAAGACCCTGGAGATGCTGCAACATTCCAGCTGATCGGCACTTCTTCTGGGCTCAGCAGAAGTACCAGTATCAGTGCTGCTTTCCAGCTGATTGTTGCTTCTTCTGGGCTCAGCAGAAGCGCCAGGATCAGCGCCGAACTCCAGCTGGAGCCTGGCGCTGATCCTGGCGCTTCCGCTGAGCCCTGACAGCCCTGCAGCTCCAGCCGTCTCTCGCTCAGGCTTGTGCGGTGCTGCCACCGGTTCAGCTCATTCCCCTCCCCCGCTACCACTTTTCTAGGATGGTCGCATACCACCTGCCAGATGCCAACGTACCACAGGTGGTACCCATACCACTGGTTGAAAAGCCCTGATCTATATAGAAAGATTTAGACCCATTATTAAGTGATCATTCGAAGTTACAAGAGCACTGGAAAAAATGACTTATAACTTGACGTTTTTCACACATACGACCATTGTAGCATTCCCCTGGTCACATGATCAAAATTTGGAGACTTGGCAACTGGCAGTCTCCCGGGGTCATGTGATCACCTTTTGAGACCTTCGGACAAGCAAAAATCAATGGGGAAGCTAGATTCATTTAATAACCATGTTACTAACTTAAGAACTACAGTGACTCTCTTAACAGCTCTGTCAAGAAAGGTCTACTAACATGGGGCAACATTCACTTAGCAACTGTCTCACTTAGCAACAGAAATTTTGGGCTCCGTTGTGGTTATAAGTTGAGGCCATCTGTACCATGATACTCCAGGAACTCCAGGAACCAATCAAGGCTCAGTGAGTCCCACCATAGCCTTCTTTTGGTTAAAAACTTAAGAGTACTTTTGTCTGCCCAGCACATTTTGGTCTTTTGAGAGGTGGCTATACTTCTCTATCCATGTTACTCTTTTTTTTCTCTATGTTTTATTAGCTTTGACTTATTATATGAGCCGTGGTGGCGCAGTGGTTAGAATGCAGTACTGCAGGCTACTTCTGCTGACTGCCAGCTGCCAGCAGTTCAGCAGTTCGATTCTCACCAACTCAAGGATGACTCAGCTTTCCATCCCTCCGAGGTCGGTAAAATGAGGACCCAGATTATTGGGGGCAAAAGGCTGACTCTGTAAACTGGTTAGAGAGGGCTGTAAAGCACTGTGAAGTGGTATTGCTATATTTAGTAAAGCAGCCTACGAGGAGAAGATGAAGGGCAACATATGGATCACAGCTCATTCGTTCATTCATTCATGGAACCACCAGAAAAGATTGGAAAGTAGACCTGGAAATAACCCGCTCCTGTGCCTTGTAGGGATTTTGTTGGTTATAACCAGCATCTTAAATTGTACCCAAACACTTACGAGTACAAGTCATGGAGATATAGTAACACCTGAGTGTATTCTGACATATCCAGAACACTTGTTTGCCTTTTGAGCTGTGGTGGCACAATGGTTAGAATGTAGTATTCCAGGCTAACTCTGCCCAGCCAGGAGTTCAATCCTAATAGGGCTCAAGGTTGACTCAGACTTCCATCCTTCCGAGGTTGGTAAAATGAGGACCCTGATTGTTGGGGGCAATATGCTGACTCTGTAAACTGCTTAGAGAGGGCGGTGAAGTGGTATATAAATCTAAGTGCTATCGTTATTCTTCTGAAACAGTTGCAGCTTCTGAATATTCTTCAAGGGCAGCCCTGCATAGAACATTACAGTAGCCCAAATGGAAGTTGACTAAGTCACGGTAAGGTTCCGGATCCAGGAATGGATACAACTGGTGCACTAGATGGATTTGTCCAAAGGCCTTCCTGGATACTGATGCTATTTTATGATTTATTTCTTTTATTTCAAGTACTAACTCAGACCATGTGAATTCTGGGAAGTCACATACCTTCTCCTCAAGTAGAAGTCATGAACTGTTGGGAATCCTTTGCTATGTAATCCTGTTATATAGCAATGTAAAAGTATAATAATAAAATAAACCGTAATGCACAAAGAACAGTAATGTATTTCACACATTATGCTAAACTAAAATTAAACATAATGTGGGAACAATTAGCAGCTACTGTGTTTTCTACTCACTAAAAATAAAGGACTTATTTAACAGCAACTCCACTGTCAAAGTGCTAACAAAGAACCAAATTACTTTCCATGTGAACTGTAGGCACAGGTGTCCAAGTATTAACATCCCCTAACACAGTGGTTCTCAACCTGTGGGTCGGGACCCCATTTGGGGTCGATCGACCATTTCATGGGGGTCGCCAAGCAAGGCTGTCCGCCATTTTTTCCCCTTTTCCGGCGGGTGCCTTACCTCCCTTGGGCTGGGCCAGCTGGTGGTCGGCCTGCTCCGTCTCTGCCGCTTGCCAGCTATGCCTCGGCCGGCACAGGGGGCGGAACCACGCATGCGCGGCGCTCCCGGGCAGGGAAAGTCCTCGACTTACGACCGGTTGGGTAGTCCTCGACTTACGACCGGTTTAGTCCTCGACTTACGACCGGTTTAGTCCTCGACGTACGACTGGTTGGGGTCACGGCATTAAAAAGGTTGAGAACCACTGCCCCTAACATCTACACTCGCAAACTACGAAATAAGCTTCCAGCCATTTACTCTAGAAAAGTGTTTCTCAATTTCAGTGATTTTGAGACCTGCAGATTGCAATCCCTAGAATTCTCCAGCTAGCATGGATTTTTGAGAGTTGAAGTCTACAGTTCGTAAAGCCACTGAGATTGAGAAGCATTACTCAAGAGTAAAGGGGAAAGGAAATAACATAGAGAGCTCCCTTTGTCTGATCATGATTGCAAAAGCTGTAAAAATGGGTTGATACGACACTGAGATAGACTATCACAAAGTCATTTAAGCAGCTTTATGGTCTAGCAGGAACCCTGAGGAACATCATCCCCAGCCATTCAGCCATGACCAACTCTTGCTGCTCTATGGATGAGCACTTGTCATGCTCCTCTGTCTCACACTGCCTTCTTCAGATCTGCTATGATCATCTTTTATAGTGTCCAGCCAACAGATACTAGGGTGGCCCCCTCTCCTTTTTCTGCTGATCATTCTCAGCATGATGAACTTTTTGAGTGAGTCAACTCGCATGACATGGCCAAAAGTATGATAGCCTTTATTTGGCAATCTTGGCTTCGAGTGGTATTTTTGGTGAGGTCCGATCGAGGACTTCAATGGTGTCCACCTTTCTCCTACCTGTCTTTTTCAGAGTCCACGTTTTGCAGCCACAAGTAGCAATTGGAAAAATTATTGCATTGACTCATCTCCATTTGATTGATAGGCTGCGGCATGCCTACTTCATTTTTTCTCGTCTCCTCTCTTCTCATCTCTGCTAAAGAAAGTTTTCATCTTGTTTTCTTGCTTGGTCTTTTTTATTATTTTTTAAGGCTATTCATTACTCAACTGGCTTGAAAAATACTGTATACCCTTCTGGATCCTGATTATTCTCAGAAAAATGGTTTTGAGTTCAAGTTGTCTGTCTCTCTCTCTTTTTAAGGTCAGTGTATCCTTACTTGCCATTACAAGTAAGGAGTATGAGAGAATTTTTCAGAGCGCAGCTGGGATGGAGAGGAATAGAACTGCATACTAACACAATGAAGCCATTGTGTTGAGCAAATGTACTGGCCATGAAAACGACAACAGCTGGCTATGACTTCTGCCTTGAATACGCCCTGGGCAGTCATTCTAATCCTTTTCCAATTGAAACATAGTACTACACAAAACTATACTTATCTCTTACTGTTATGGACTTCAAGTTCCATAATTCTCAATGGCAAACATATCAACAGAACGGCCGAATAACAGAGTTGGAAGGGACCTTGGAGGTCTTCTAGTCCAACCTGTTGCTCAAGCAGGAGACCCGCTACCATTTCAGACAAATGGCAATCTAGTCTCTTCTTAAAAGCCTCCAGTGATGGAGCACCCACAACTTCTAAAGGCAAGCTTTTCCACTGGTTAATTGTTCTCACTGTTTAGGAAATTTCTCCTTAGTTCTAGGTTGCTTTTCTCCTTGATTAGTTTCCATCCGTTGTTTCTTGCCTGGGAATCCTGGAAGCTGAGGTCCAGAGGGATAGGAACTCTGATCCAGACTTACATACATTTATGGGCAAATGCAAATGAAGTTGTAACTTGCAATTTATTTAGGTTACAGACCTGGCCATGGATTTATTTATAGAAGCACTGGATGACTCAGGTATCTCCAACCTCCCACTCTTTTTGGCTACTGAAGTGGGAGAATCAAATGGAGAAAAAGAATGGCATGTTCTTCCTTGCAGCAGGTTAAAAAGCTACACACTGTCCAAAAATACAATTAGGATTTCTACAATACAGTTATACTGTATTATAGACATAGGTCTCAACTTAGTAGTATTATATTAAGTAGTATTATACTAAGTAGTATTATAGAGGTAGGTCTCAACTTAGCAGTTTTATAGTAAGTAGTATTATAGTAAGTAGTATACAGGTAGGTCTCAACTTAGTAGCATTATATTAAGTAGTATTATAGTAAGTAGTATTATAGTAAGTAGTATTACAGAGGTACATCTCAACTTCAACCACAATTGTGACCAGAATTTCCACTGAGTAACAAGGCAGTTGTTAAGTGAGCCCAAATTTTGATCACACAACTGTAGGGATGCTGTAACCAGGGCTTTTTTTGTCATAGAATGCACAGAACGGTGTTCCGGCACCTTTTTTTGAACCGAAGAACCGGTTCCTTCTAAGCTGCCAGCGCAAGTCCAGCTAAACCTGCAGAGCGATTTTGCGGACCCCCAGCAGCCCGATCCGGGCTCCAGAGGCCTGGAAAAGGCCTCTACCACCCAAATCTATGGCTGCAGAGTGATTTTGCACACACCCCCATGTCCAATCTGGGTTCCAGAGGCCTTTTCCAAGCCTCTGAGCCCGGATCCATGGCCGTGGAGCAATTTTGCGTCGCCCCAGCAGCCTGATCCGGGCTTCGGAGGCCTGGAAAAGGCCTCCAGAGCCCTGATTGGGCCACTGGGGGGCTGCAAAATCGCTCTGCGGCAATGGATCCAGGCTCTGGAAGCTTGGAAAAGGCCTCCTGAGCCCAGATCAGGCTGCTGGGGGCCCTCAAAATCGCTCCCTAAAGCAGCTTCTTCTTCCTCCCCTCCGTAAAGGGCTTTCAACTGGAGCCGGAGCTGTTTGTGAGATTTGCTTAACAGCCGGGTTACTAACTTATCAACTGCAGTGGATTCACTTAACCACTGTGGCAAGAAAGGTCATAAAATGGGCCCAAACTCACTTAACAAATGTCTCACTTAACAACAGAACTTTCAGGCTGGGAAGAGGCTTTACCTGTTCAATCCAGGATGATCTAGCAAAATGCCCAAATTGCATTCACGGGTAACTACTAAACAGTGTCTACAGTACAAGTAGGCCTCGGCTTACGGTCACAATTGAGCCCAACATTTCTGTTGCTAAGCGAAACGATTGTTGACTTTGGCCCCATTTTGCAAGTGTTCTTGCCACAGTGGTTAAATGAATCACTGCAGTTGTCAAGTTAGTAAAATGGTTGTTAAAGTAATCTGGTTCCCCTATTGACTTTGCTTGTCAGAAGGTCCCAAAAGAGGATCACATGACCTCAGGAAACTGGAACCATCATAAATATGAGTTGCCAAGCGTCTAAATTTTGATCACATGACCATGGGGACACTGCAACGGTTGTGTGAAAAACCATCATGTCACTTTTTTTCAGGGCCGTTGTAAGTCCAAACGGTCATTAAACAGTGTTGTAAGTGAGGGGTCCTTGGTGCTCTCTGAACTTGCTTGTTTTCTTGCAGACATTTCATTACCCTAACTAGGTCACATCATCAGATGTGTCCCACTGATATCAACCTAGTTTTTCAGTTTTCCAGCCCTTTCCCTTAATGCAGAAGACAGAAGACAATGGCCAGCTCTTAAGGCTGGTGGTAACTCTGGGTATCAATTGAGAAACAAATGCTTTCGCCTCTTCTCCATCCCTGACATACTTATTTTTCTAACAAGCTCACTAAAGCTAAGCAATTAGCCTCCCCCTCTAGTGGTTATAATGCAGAAAAAAAATCTGGTCATTCATAAAACTGGGGAAGAGAAATGTCTAACTGGGAAATTGCACCTGACTCTGAACTGGATAAACAGAGGAAAACATTGGGAAAGGTGTAACTTTCAACTGGATCATGGAATCAGAAACTTTAAAACAAAGGAGGAATTTCAGGAAGGAAGGAAGGAAGGAATTTCAGGAAGGAAGGAAGGAAGGAAGGAAGGAAGGAAGGAAGGAAGGAAGGAAGGAAGGAAGGAAGGAAGGAAGGAAGGAAGGGCTTTAACTCCAGGACATACAGTAACAAGTTAATTATCAAAGTTCAAATCTTCACTAAATCTTCTCTAAAAATTACTGTTAGATTGTTAAGGGAAACTAATAATAAGACGTCAAAAGTTTCTAGTGAACTGCACGATAGATGGTGCACAACAGTGAAAGTTCCCTTTATTTATGCATTAATGATAGTTGCTAATGAGAGCTATTCTAATTAGATCCACAGTAACTCTAGGGCTTCTTACCGACCTTTCCGCAAACAGCAGCTTGAGATCCAGATTTTCTGAAACTGAAGGCCACCATTGGACAAAAGAGGAAGCTGCGGTTCCATAGTGTGAAAGATTACTTTGATCTTTAAATGAAGTCAGAGCAACAAAGATGTCATTTGATGTCTATTAAGAGTCACCCCAGAATGTTTAATAAAGTTTGGCTGCAACCACCTTGGTTGCTAAAGCTGGTTTGAACCAGACTGTCTGGTCTTCTATTATGGCCATATTCAGAACTTGGGCTGAAATCCACGAGCCTGTTAACATGATTCTGGACTGATCACTGTGTTAAAGATATACATGTTCTTCTTGGCTATATGCCTGGTATTTGGAATTTAACAACATATCCAGAACTATGGCCTGGGGGATTGGTGGAAAAAAATATTCTTCAGCATTTCAACTGGTATGCAAAAATGGATTGTCAATACGTTGTCAACATTTTTGTTGTTACTGCTGCTGATCAAGTCAAGGAAGCAGAATTCAAACAAAAACAATCAGTTTGGGGAGTCCTTCTGTTACGATCCAGATTTCCGGATTTGTTTTACCTTTACTTTATTTTTATTATTCCTACACTTTATTAATACTTTTTATCCATTTGAGATAAGAATCTGTGATTAATGAGTGTCTTCCTGCCTTAAGCGCAGCACAAAGAAATACACGTGCAAGCCTAATTTTTTTTTTTCTGGAGATAATTTTTTTTGCTCCTAATTTATTTGTTTATTAAATTTAGTTGCCGCTCATCTCACTACAAGGTGACTCTAGGTGGTTTACAAGGTTGAAAGCAGTAAAACGATATATGTACGTTTAATAATAATAATATATATTCAGAATTCAGTCAGAACTGAAAAAGCTTCTTGGATGAGAAATGGAACGTTTTCAAGGGAAAAAAAACAAGAAAGTCCAGTTGCCTTTGAAAAGCACCTTTGGGACAGCCATGAGTGGATGATGGAGAATCTCCATAGACATTTACCTACATTAACCTGCCAATCATTTGCAAAGGATTCCTAATGGAAAATACAGTGGATTTTTTTAAAAAAAATCTGATACTTTAATTAGAATAGTAACAAATGGCTACGGCCATAGCTTCTTTACCCTTAGATGGAATACTTACTATCAAACAGCATTTTCTGTTTGAACTCATTTCTTCAAATTTCTTCAAAAAGTGTTTGAAATAGAATAACAGCGTTGGAAGAGACCTTGGAGGTCTTCCAGTCCAATTCTCTGCTCGAGCAAGAGATCCTATACCACTTCAGACAAAGTCCAGTCTCTTTTTGAAAACCTTCAGTGATGGAGTTGATGGAGCACCCACAACTTCTGAAGGCAAAGCTATTCCATTGGTTAATTGCTCTCACTGTTAGGAAATTTCTCCTTAATTCTAGGTTGCTTCTGTCCTTGGTTATTTTCCAACCACTGTTTCTTATCTTGCCTATTGGTGCTTCGGAAAAGTTTGACCCCCCTCACCTTGGTAAGAGCCCCTCAACTATCATGTACTATTATGTGTCCTCTAGTCCTTCTTTTCACTAGACTATAGAGGTGCCCAATTCTTGTAACCATTGGTGGGATTCAAATATGTGACCAACCGGTTCTCTGCGTGGATGCTGCTTCCGGAAGTCCATTCTGGGCCCGGGCAACAAAAAATTAGCTACCGGTTCTGCCGGTTAGGCTGAATCCCACCACTGCTTGTAACCCTTCTTCCTACATGTTAGCTTCCAGCCCCTTCATCGTTTTTTTGCTTTGCTCTTCTCTGCAATGGACATTCTGGAGAACTGACTTCCCTTATGTCAGAGAAGGCTTCAACGCCCACCCCCCCACCCCACGCTGGCACCCTTTCCAGGCTTTCGCCCCAAGCCAGTAAATCAGTAAATTTTTCGTGCATCTATTTCGTGCGGCCGGCCTGGCGTAGTCTTAATTAGGTTTTAGTATAGGTTTTTATATGGGGTATTTTAGAGCAGGCCTTTATTTATTTAATTTGATTTTAGAATAGATATGTATTGTGATTTTTTATTATCGCCTGTTCACCGCCCTGAGTCCCGTAAGGGAGATAGGGCGGTATACAAATCTAAACATAAACATAAACATAAACACAAAAGGCTAGGCTTTCCAACCGTTAGTAGCCAGCCTCCTATGTATGTTTCATTCAGAAAATAATGCCTCCCTATAATCCCCAGTGGAAAAAAAACCCTTTCCAAATCAACAAACCTCGCACCGCGTCTGCCCTTCTTCCTATTCTTACTAAGCCTCCCCACGCGCTTTCCTTGTAAAAAAAGAAAAAGAAGGGGAAAAAAAAACTGTGCCTCGTTTATACAGAAACGCATTTTTCGTCGGGCTGGTCCGTTTCTCCCAGGGCAAGCGTTCTGCTTCTCACGTACACTAAACACGCAGAGAGGGTGAACGGGGGCGGTGGTGGTGGTGGTGGTGGGGAAGTGGGGAGGATAGGAAAGGGGAGGGGAAGGATAGGAAGGGAGGGGGGGGTGGCGGCGGCGGAATTGCAGCTAACACTTGTACTCAAAACGTCTCCTTGGGATAATCCACCCAACACGGTCCCCTCCCTTTTCTCCTCCCCGCGTAGCGCCCTGGAAAATCGGCTAGGTGATTGGATTACCTTTCTTTGAATGGAGGCGGGGGACGGGAAGGAGGGAGGGGGGGGTAGGTGGGTGGGAACCAGCCGCGAAGTTACATTCATGATGCAATGCCCCCGCACCACGTGTTAAGTTATATTCGGCCCTGCTGCCTTGCCTAGGTCTGCTTCCTTTGGGTCTTCTTCTTTTTTGGGGGGGGGGGGAAGAGGGGGCGACTGCCTGTTCTGACTGCGGTCCCTCGAAACCGCTTGCCCCCCCCCACTTCCCATCCTAGCCCTTGCCCCCCCCACTTCCCATCCTAGCCCTCCGTCGAAGGAGGCTTCGGATTTGCCCCATCCCAAGGGCGTCTTAACGTCCCACGGTTCTTTCTTTGTAGGCTCAGGAACCAAAGGCAGCGGAGTCAGCGGGGTCGATCCCCAAAGAAGGGGGCGTCCGACGAAGAGGGACCCCCCCCCGCCTCGGAGCCTCGTGGAGGAAAAACCCCGGAAAATAATTCACGGACGCCCCCTCCTCCCGAATAAAGCCCAATTTGCAATTTGGGATGGTGAGGGTTGGGGGGGGGAGGGAAATAACGGGGCATTCCCGGGAGGGGGGGGAAAGGGGTGCGTGGATTTTGTTTTTGTTCACCCCGAANACACGTCTCCCTTCCCCCCCCCCCCCTTTTTTTTTCCCCTTCCTCCCCCCCCCCCCCCCCCCCCCCCCCCCCCCCCCCCCCTCCTCCCAGATTCCCCACCCACCCCCCCCCCCAGCTCCCCCGAAGCGAGGCTTCTTTAGGGCAAATAGGATCCCGCCGATTCCCCCCCCCTTTCCATTCCTGGGGTGCATTGGGGATTTTAGTGGCGTCCCCCCCAGCCTAAAATTAAAAAAGGGGAGGGAGCGGAGCGAGAGCGGCTGCCTCCTCCGGCCGGGGTCTCGAACACCGACTGCTGCGGCGTTGCAACAACCCAAGCGCGCCCTGGCAGGGGAAATGAATGTAGCCCGCGCGAGCCAATGAGCTGGGACCGGATGCGATATATCCTCTAGGACAACAACTGCTCTGTTCCTCCTCAGATCCACATGACGCCATTTACTTTTGCTTTTGCGGAGAGATCACCCTGCCTCCTCCGGAAAGGAGAAGAAGGAAAAAAAAGAAAGAAAGAAAGAAAGAAAAGGGAAAAAAAAAAAAAAAAGCCAGAGAAGGAGGGGAACGAGGGAGCAGCAGAAAAACGCCGAAGCTCTCAGAGACCGGATCTCAAACCTGCTTTTCTGCAAAGATACAAGCAGCAGCAGAAAGCAGCCGCTGGTTATTTTATTTTTTTTTCCCCTCTCCCCCTCCCCTTTAAAACAACAGCAACTCCCCCCCCCTTTTTTTTTTTTTTTTTTTTTGCAATCAGCAAAGCTGCCTTGGGAGAGAGAGAGAGAGAAAAGAGAGAGGGGGGCAAAAAAAAACACGCACTCACGTACAGCACACAAACTCCGAGGAAGCAAGCAAGCAAGCAAGCCACCGACCACTTTTTTTAAAAAGAAAAGAAAAGCTACCCTCCCTTCCTTTTTCCTATTTTTTTCCCCCCATTATTATTATTATTTTTTATTTTGCAAACGGTTTTGCAACCGATCGGGAGTCTGGGGAAGCCGAGCGATCCGAAGAAAAAGCCGCTCTTGGTTGGGCTGGAAAACGATCTGAGCCGAGAGAAGAGAGCTCATCCAAGCCAACTCCAGGAATCGTAATTTTTTTTTTATTTTTCATTTTTTTTTTATTAAAGAAACCGCTCTTCGCGTCGTTGGCCGGGGCTTGTCTTCCCCTCGCGACTCCTTTCCGCGTACGGTGCACGAAGAGAAGAAAAGTGGCTGGAGAATGACGAATCGGCCTTTTCATTGATAAAAAAAAACAAAACACAACAACAACACAAGCGATTAAGGAAACCGTCGTGAGATCGCGAAGGGGGAGAGAGACAGAGAGAGGAAAAAAAAAACAAATCCTCGCTGGATCGGAAAAGAAAAAGGGCGGTTTTTTTTGTGTGTGTGTGCGTTTTGGTTTTTTTTTAGAAATCCGTTGATTGTGGTGCAGCGGCGTGTGGCTCTCTGGCTTACGACCTGTTGTTATTTTTTTCCCCTCTGGAGAAGAGTGCAAGCAGAGAGAGAGAGAAAGAGAGAGGAAAAAAAAAAAAAGCCTCCCAAGTTTGCAGTGGATTTTTTTTCTCCCCCCTCGGTTTAAAAGCAAAACATTTCGATGCTTCTGGCTTACAACCTGGACTCGAAGTGAGTTTGCAAACGGAAGAAACGCTTTCCTGTTCTCTCTTATTTATTTTTTTTCCTTTTCGGCTTCTGGGGTTGCGTTTACTCGCCCGTCGCAGGAAGGAAGACGCGGGGAGAGACCCTCGGGGGAGGGGGAGAATTGGGGGGTGGGGGGTGGAGAAGACTTGGAAGTCAGGGTGACCTCGCTTGCACGGCGGCCCCTTTGCCCTTCCGTTGCAAAGCGAACTCCCGGGAGGAGAGTAAACCAAGGCTTGCCCAAAAAAAACGTGCGGATCGGAGCCGTTTGCCCCGGTGTGCGAGACGGCGGGGTTTCCCCGGTTTGCTCCCCCGGTCTCCCTCCCTCCCTCCCTCGTGGGGACGGGAGGGCGATGGAGCCTGGCGAGGTGGCTTGGAAAGGGCGCGCGGGGGGCTGAAGTCCCGATTTCTCGGGTGTGTGGGGGGGGGGTCACCCTGCTGGTCCCCTTCCGCTTTTTTGCGGAGGGCTTTGCAAGCGTGGGAGCACCCACGCACCCACCCCGCGGCCCGATTGTCAGTGGGAGATGGCGTGGTGGTTTCCAAGGGCAGGTTAAAAAAAAGAACTTGCAGGAGAGCAACTTTGTTCCCCGGATCGAGGCGCCGGGAAGCTCGCCTGCAGCCCGGACCCTTTGCAAAGCGAGGCTCCGGCTAAATCCAGAGCCCCGTTTGGGGGGGGGGGGTGTCTTCAAACCTGTCACAGGTTGGGCTTCCGCAGCCCCAAAACTCTGAAATCGGGGTTCTTTGGCTTGTGCTCGGGCTTCGCTGGCCTCTTTGGGCGGGGAGGTGGTGGTGGTGGTGGTGGGGAGAACCTTGCGGAGTTGGAGCTTTTTCTGGGTGCCATTCGGAAGTGAGAGAATGTAAATCTGTTTCTCTCTCTTTCCACCCCCCCCCCCGGGGCCTTCTCTTCCCCTTCTCTGCTTGGGAAACAAGATTGGAAAGGGGGGGGGAGCAAGGCCGCTGCCAAATCACTTTGTGTGCAAGGCTTGTTGACATCTGCCCTACCAGTTTCCTTGCCTTCTATTTTATTTTGGGGAGGGAGAGGGGGGGGACACTCCTTGTTTTTTGGGGGAAAAAAAGGCTGGCAATCTCCCTTCCTCCCCCCCCCCCTCCACCTCTTAGTTTGGGCCGTTTTTTCTAGCTGCAGAGATTTAACCTCCGGGGCCGTAAATATGACACGAAGACAAGGCGATTCAGTGGCAGGAAACCACGGTGGAAGGTTCTCAATGGCTCGGAAACTTTGCGTTTATTCCTTTCTCCTTATACGCCTCTGTCTGTCAAAGAAAGGGACCTGTCTGTATGCGCCTTGTCAATTTCCCCTAATAGCGACTTTTTTGAGAGAGAGCTGTTTAGAAACTTGTAGGGGGAAAAGAGCATTTTCCTCCCTATAAATCTTGTTTTTGGGCAATGGCACAAAAGCCATCTCGCTAAATATACATATATATATATCAATTGTGGTGGGGGGGGAAACCATCGTTTCAAAAGAGGAGTTTAGCTGCTGGTTTTTTTTTCCCCCAACACCTGTGTGACATTCAGAGAGAAATCAGTCTATTGGGTGTGTGACTTTGGTCTTATTCATAGGTCAAGCTCCCTCCACCCCCAGCCCCCTTATGGGCAAATGACATTCTGGGGGCTGTTATTTAGTTATTTATTTCAGGAAAAGTTCAGGTTTTCTCATGCCTTGAAGTGTGTGTGTGGTGGGGGGGGGGAGGTTGATTATGCAGATCAAATCAAAGAGAGAGGCTAGAGAGAATACTACCTTTTAAAAGTATTTTCCTGGGCTCCTGGAGGAGAGAATAATAACATCCTACCAAAAGCAACATTGAAGGGAGTCTTATACATTTAGGGCCAGGGAAAGGAATAAGAGAGAGAGAGAGTCAGAATACCTGACTTGAAGGTATTCCTGAATGGAACTGCTATCTAGAAGGCTTTACATAAGCAGAGTCCCTGTTTGGGAGGAGAGAGGAAGAGAGACAGAAGCTTTCCTGATAAGGCAATCTTATTAGTAGCCCCATTCTCACTGCTTTTTCTCTCCCACCTCCGCCCAGCCAGGAAGTTTCTTATCTCCAGGTTTCTTCCTGCAAGATCAGGACAGCTTAGAGGCAAACAAGTAGTGTGGGTTCCAAAAATCCCACCTTATCAGCCTGCTTTATTTATATAAATATATATATATATGCAGAGGAAAAGTCTATAATAAGAGAAGGAGCTATGCTTGGGTTGCCAAGAGGAAGAATCAGCTCAAGTGGGAAGATGTCAAACTAATCTTTTTTCTAGGGCAAAGCTTTGTCACGGAAATCCTAAACGTACAATATGAAACCTCCAGGCTCCTGCGTTTTCCCCTGTGCAGGATTTTTAAAAAAGCAACACCCATTTTTTTTTAATACGGTTATTGCAAAATAGGTCTGTACCTGACTTTCCTCCAGCACTAACTAGAGAGTTCTGTTTGTTCATGTTCTTAGAAGGCAAATGGAAGTCAGAATTTTAAGTGCTTCTCCAAAGTGGTTTTTGAGGAATGAAATGCTTTGCAAGCCAAATGTCCATGAGAGTGTGGCCATTTCTTGCAGGTTTTCTCAGAAATAAATCCTGCAAAGTTCTCTAGACAGGCAATGTTTGAATGCTTGTATATTCGAAAGTGTTGTCTGCGGAATTGCAGGGAGCATAATAAAGTTTAGTTTGATAGCCTTTACGGTTCACCTTTGTGAAATAGATCTTGCTAAATCTTGAGAAAGTAAGAATTACAGTTTCTCTCTCTCTCTCTCTCTCTCTCTCTCTCTCTCTCTCTCTCTCTCTCTCTCTCTCTCTCTCTCTCTCTCTCTCTCTCATTCCAGTTTGACATCTTTGTTACTCTGAGCATAGTTCATTGTGCTTCTTACAGCTAAGCAATAATGCTTTAGGAAGCCCAGTTTTAAGTTGGAGCAGCGGTGTCACATGCTGTTCCTGGAACTGTGTGATTTATTGTTAATGTGTAGGATGTTTGCCCATGTAAGCCAAACCACCTTTTCTGGCTATGTTCAGGAAGTGAATGGATTATCTCTGGGTGTTATGAATGCACAATGCAAACCCTGACAGTGCTTAGCATTGTAATGTGTCTCTGCTGGTACTTTGAATTGCAAAGTGGAACACAAATGCAAAATTCTGAAGAGAGAGGGGGTGGGGTCCGGCTTTTCGGGGTTTGTTTGTTTTTTCACCTCACATAAGACTAACCTCAAATACCCAAAAGCATTTGTTTATTCAATTTGATGACTCCCAGAGCCAAATAACCTGACTGTCTTTCCTGCTACCATTGCATAGAATTGTTCCTTTTCCTCTCTGCATTATCTTTACGTTGTTTCATGGGCTGCCAACATTTTTCCTAGATTGCCCCATAACGTTCAGAGCTACTGTTCTCTACCATTTTGCTCCCAGAGCTTCAGGGCTACTAACAGGTAGTCCTCGACTTATGACCACAATGGAGCTCAGCATTTCCGTTGCTAAGCGAGACATGGTTACGTTTTGCCCCATTTTACGACCTGTCTTGCCACCGTTGTTAAGCGAACTGCTGCAGCTGGTTTAGTTAGTAACACGGTCATAAAGCGAATCTGACTTCCCCGTTGATATTTGCTTGTCAGAAGGACCCCCGGGGCACTGCATAAATACACGAAGGGTCATAAATACGTGCCAGTTGCCAAGTGTTTGAATTTTGATCACGTGACCCTTGAGGATGAAACAACAGTCCTGTGAAACACGGCCCTGCGTCGCTTTTTTCCAGTGTCGCAACTTTGAATGGACACTAAATGAATACGAGTAAGTCGAGGACTACCTGTATGGTAATTCTACAACTTGAAGGGGATTAAGTTCCAGCTAAGTCTTCAATCCTACATTCTCTTACTTACGGAATAAGTTCCTCTGAAATCAGTGGCTCCTACCTGTACTTATGTAAGATTTTTCTATCTGGGGCAAGAATTTGAAACGCCCGTTTGGAGCCTCATTCAGATGTAAGCCGTAAAAAGTAAAGCGCATGAGATAGAGACAGGTGTTCACTAGGCTTATTTATCAGGGGTGGTGGAGTGAGCCACATGCAGCTGCCTTGCCAAGTGTACACCTCAGAGCACACTTAAGTGTGCAAAGGCTGCAGGCTGACCTACATGCAGATCTGGGTTGATATTGAACGTCCTAATTCCAAGGAAGCATTGTAGTGTTGCATTTCCATAAACTTGGCCCAATTCAGGATAGCAAATAAAGGTTTGTTTCCTTAAAGCGCGTGTTTATTTCAAGATCAAGACCTCGGTTGATTGACTTTCTTTCCTGAGAGACTGGGTGCAATGCTGCACCCAGTTACATTGCCTGGCAAAGCAAACATCCACACCTGGAAATGCAAAAGCAAAAGAACACCCAACTAATCCTCTCTTTCTTTCACTTAGGATTTCAGATGTGTTCTAAGCTTCCGGGAGTGATAGCTGTTCAGGATACTGATGGAGACGAGAGCTCAGAATGGCAGCGGGTTACAACCCTTGCTTCAAGGCCAGCATGACACCGGGAGACAATTCGGAGATTCTGACCTGAGGGATGTCTTAGCACAACAAGTTCACGTCTTGTCCTTGGAGCAGATCAAGGCTATCCGAAACACAAATGAATACACAGAACCTCCTACGGTGGCTCCCCGGCCAGGACTGAAGCCAGCACCACATCCAGCGGTCCAGCACAAGAGCGAAAGGCCACATGACTTGACGGAGCAACGTCATCTGAACCGGCTTCAACATCCCCAGGTCCATGTTTCTTCTCGGCTACCACTCTCCCGTTCCATCAGCACGGTCAGCAGCACTAGCTCCCGTGGTAGCACAAGGACAAGTACGAGTAGCAATTCCTCCGAACAGAGACTTCTGGGGTCATCCTTGGGGACAGTTGTTGAGGGGATAATACGAGTACAGCCGAAATCGGAGCTGAAGTCTCGGGAGCTGAAACCCCCCAGCAAAGAAAATTTGCATATGCATGCTTACCGATGTGAGGACTGTGGGAAATGCAAGTGTAAGGAATGCACTTATCCACGGACTCTTCCATCCTGTTGGATCTGTGACAAGCAATGTCTTTGCTCAGCCCAGAACATGGTAGATTACGGGACCTGTGTCTGCTGTGTGAAGGGGCTTTTCTACCACTGCTCCAATGACGATGAGGACAACTGTGCTGATAACCCGTGTTCGTGTAGCCAGGCCCACTGTTGCACTCGGTGGTCCACCATGGGGGTCGTGTCCCTTGTTCTGCCTTGCTTGTGGTGTTACCTGCCAGCCAAGGGTTGCCTTAAATTGTGCCAGGGCTGTTACGACCAAGTTAACAGGCCAGGTTGTCGTTGTAAACAGTCCAACACGGTTTGCTGTAAAGTTCCCAAAGTCCCACCCAGGAATATTGACAAGCCAACATAGCATCACTAATCGGGTAATAAGGATGACGATAGAACATCAAATGGGGCCAGCTAAATGATCTATAACTGTGGCACTGTTTCTTGGTGGTTGGGGAGGGGGGGCAGCAGTGAAAAAAGTCCAATCTCTTGAAGACCCCTCTTTAGAATCCGCCCAGTGGAGATCCAAGTGGCAGCACCCAAGTATTGCATAAGCTAAGAGACTCAAGCTACTTCTAGGCAAACTCGCGTGTTGTGTGTTTGTGTGTTTTTAAAGGAATTAGTACACTTGTAAATTAGGAAACTACTTCAACCCACTCCCAATTTATTTTCTGCCAGAGATGTGCTATATTTTTGTATATAGGATATTTTCAACTGTGAAAACACAAGTGTCATAAAAACAAGTATGGCACACGAGTCACAAAATATTATACTAATATGTTGTACATTCAAAAGAATGTGAATCAATCCATATGGCTTAGATTGTATTTTTTGCCTTATGAAGCCCTTCAATTGCAAGACTCTGATTTCTTTTTTTTTTCTCTCTCTCTCTCCTTTTGGACAGTTGCAGTAAAATTGAGTCTTTATTTTCTAATTTTTCAATATATTGTCTAGTGTAAAGAATATTTATTTGAAGTTTTATTATTTTATAAAAAAAATAAATATTTATTTTAAGAGGCATCTTACAAATTTCACCCCTCTTTATGAGGATGCCACCATTGCTGCAAATTAGGGGTGAAAAAAACATATATTCCCTATAAAATAGAAAATATATTAACGTTTGAAATTAAACCGGGCTGTTTGTCATTTTTTTTCATCCGTTCCCCTCACTTCTTTGAATTGAGCAATTGCATTTTTCATTAGGATGTTTTAAAAAAGCAAGTACCAAAGGTATTTCTGTGAGCTTTTGTCTGGTTATTAGGGGATTCAGAAAGATATACAAAAGTAGAGTTAATAATAATAATAAAGTTGGAAGGGACCTTGGAGGTCATCTAGTCCAATCCCCTGCTCAGGCAGGAAACCCTATACCATTTCGGACAAATGGCTGTCCAGTCTCTTCTTAAAAACTTCCAGTGTTGGAGCATTCACCACTTCTGGAGGCAGGTTGTCCCACTGGTTAATTGTTCTCACTGTCAGGAAGTTTCTCCTTAGTTCTAGGTTGCTTCTCTCCTTGATTAGTTTCCACCCGTTGCTTCTTGTCCTGCACATGAAAAAGGTTGTTAAAAGGACTTAAGATCATCAGTAGTGCCAATATTGCATTCTATTATTGCCTCTGTCAAAAAAAAAAAAGCAATTATACAGGTGGTCCTCGACTTACAACAGTTCATTTAGTGACTGTTCGAAGTTGCAACGGCAATGAAGAAAAGTGACTTATGACCATTTTTCACACTTAATGACTGCTGCAACTGACTCATATTTATGATGATTGCAATGTCCCTGGGTCAACCTTCTGACAAGCAAAATCAAAGGGGGAGGGCCAGATTCACATAACAACCATGTTACTAACTTAACAACTGCAGTGATTCACTTAACAACTGGCAAGAAAGGTAAAATGGGGCAAAATTCCACTTAACTAATGTCTCACATAGAACAGAAATTTTGGACTCAATTGTGGTCCTAAGTCAAGGACCACCTTATCTGATAGCAATGTTTGTTTCCCCCACTAATGACAACAAATTGATACAAAGCAGTTACAGAATTAATATGGCCTGGGCAAGTGGATTATGCTTGTGGATATTAGAGGGAGAGAGGTTAACTGTTTAGATATACAGTTAACATTTTCAATAGCTGCATAAACAATGCCTTTCTATAGTCTGGGTTAATTATTCAGCCAGGTCTGGTTTATGACAAATGCAAAAAAAAAAAAAAAAGTTCCATGCAAAGAATAGAAAAGCCAGAGGCAAAATAATTTGTTCTGGAAATCTGAATGCACTCCAGTTTAGGCCAAGCTTCTGGTTGATGTATCTGCTAGAGCTACTTCTGCCATAGGTAAGTGTCCTTCTTTTACCAAGGTTCTCACAAGAAAACAAAAAATAACTGCCCAGTTGTATTAACAATCTTTTTGTCATTCGAAGTCCGGCCTTCCAAGTCCATAGTTCATAAGTGCTGATTACCCAGACAACAAGCAAATAAAACCTGCCACAAATGTGTGTTTCTGTTGGTGTATGAAAGGGAGAGAGAAATTGAGAGTGTTATTTTTATGAAATTGGCGGAGAGCCACGTGGAAGTGCCTCCGTATCCTTGCCAGTCTGAAATAATTTAAGAATGTAGTCATGATTGTGTTGGTTGGATCACAGCAGAAAGTCTGAAAAGGAATTAGGAAATTCTTTTTCCAGTGATGGATAATGAAATGCCTTATGAATTAAAGTCACAAGTGGACATGGAAATGTGGCCTGTTTTGTGAATTACTGGTGCAGTTATGCTACCATTTATTTGTACATGGAAGTTCCACGTCTGAAGAGTTTAATTTAAGCGGATCAGAAATGACAGTTTGTGCATGATAAATTCAGCTTTATCTTTGGGCAGTTTAAGCTGTTGACACATTTTCTGCCTAATAGAAGTTTTGCAAGCCAGGGGCTTCCTTGTGTATGTTTTTCTTGCTCTCCCAAAATCTTCAGCCAACGTGGGGCAATTCTGCAAGTTGAAGTTGGATATATGACTTCAAACAACAGAGTGCTGCTGTTGATGTAACCTGTGACATTTTGTGATCTTTGAGAGAATGACAGAATAACAGAAGTTGAAAGGGACCTTGGAGGTCTTCTAGTACAACCCCCTGCTCAACAGGAAACCCTATACCAGGGGTAGGCAACCTTGGCTCTTTTATGACTCGTGGACTTCAACTCCCAGAATTCCTGAGCCAGCATAGCTGGCTCAGGAATTCTGGGAGTTGAAGTCCACGAGTCATAAAAGAGCCAAGGTTGCCTGCCCCTGCCCTATGCCATTTCAGGCAAGTGGCTGTCCAATCTTCTTAAAAACCAGTGTTGGAGCACCCACAACGTCTGGAAGCAAGTCATTCCACTGATTAGTCGTTCTAACTGTCAGAAAGTTTTTCCTTATTTCTAGGTCAGTTCTCTCCTTGTTTAGCTTCCATCCATTGCTTCTGCTTCTGCCTTCAGGTGCTTTGAAGAATAGGTTGACCCTTTAAATATTGGAACACTTACTATCTAACCCGAGGATGGTTCCACCTTTTCAGACAATATATGCAACGCTGAAATCTTGTTTTCATCAGCTGTGGCGATCTCCACGTGTAGGTGATATTTTTCTGATAATATGGACAAATGTGGCTGCTATGCTTTCTTAAGCAAGTGCATGGTTTAAAAAAGATACATATTTATATTAGTTTGTCCAAAAGCTGGTTTTGCACATAAGCCCTATTCTTGCTATATGGCAAGTTTGGGGGCCTTATAAAACAAGATTTTTGGTGCTCTCTGTTGGACCATAATCTCCTAAACTGCCAGCAATGTCATTAAGATTTTTTATCAAATCAGATCAGCCAATCTGATCATCAGATTGTCAGTTATAAATTTTGAGATGATCAAATCAGAGATCCAGCTTGCTCTAGTAGTTAAGGCTCCAGGCAGAAAATCAGGAGACTGAATTGCAGTTCTACTTTACGCATGAGAGTCAGCTGACTCTTAGTCCAACTCGCCTCACAAGTTTGTTGTGAGGAAAATAGGAGTAGGAAGGAATATTAGATGTGTTTGACCCCTTGAGTGATTTATAAAAACAAATAAATTTGGGGATTGTTTTTTTAAAGAATAGATGGGACTACGGTAAAGTGAACGAATAGGTTTATGGCATAATGCTGCGATATGTTTGCTTGCATTCTCAAAACAATTGAGAGCAGTGTTTCTCCTCTGTACTCAGATCTGCAATAAGAAGATTGTGATAAAAAAGAATCAGCTGTAAAGGGCAGCCTTCTTTGTTGTTGTTAGTTGCGAAGTCATGTCCGACCCATCACAACCCCATGGACAACGTTCCTCCAGGCCTTCCTGTCCTCTACCATCTTCTGGAGTCCATTTAAGCTCACGCCTACTGCTTCAGTGACTCCATCCAGCCACCTCATTCTCTGTCAACCCCTTCTTCTATTGCCCTCAATCTTTCCCAACATTAGGCCCTTCTCCAGTGAGTCCTTCCTTCTCATTAGGTGGCCAAAGTATTTGAGTTTCAACTTCAGGATCTGGTCTTCTAAAGAGCAGTCAGGGTTGATCTCCTCTAGGACTGACCGGTTTGATCGCCTTGCAGTCCAGGGGACTCGCAGCAGTCTTCTCCAGCACCATAGTTCAAAGCCTTCTTAAGAGGGCACATTGATTTACATCCAGAACGCAAAAAAAGTGAAACCATCACTTTTGTGCCCTCCAGAATCAGCGGATTCCCCCCTCTTTGCATATTGTTGTTAGAGGTTAAGATGCAAAATAGGGACCTTTTTCAAGGTCCTTAAATCTCACAGGTGTACAAAGTAAACTAAATATCCCAGGTGTGGTCCTAACTAGATTTGGATTGTGCTGTTTACATGAACTGGCTTGATAACAGCCTTATTTGAGCTGAGCTCTTATTCGTAGTGGCAAACATGTGGATTTTAGACTTCAATAAATAACTCACAATGAATGTTCCATTAAAAAAAAAAAACCAACTGCGCTTAGAAAACTATCACTTCCGTTTTATTATAGAGAAGTGCTTATCTTTTCTTTTTTTTTCTTTCTGGCCTCATTTTCCATTTGTTGTTTTTTTTTTAAAGTAGAGCAATGCTAGTGAAGTTTTACCTGCTTTAGAAAGGAGTTTCTCTCAGAGGAAGTAGATTCTTTCCCCTAAATTATATACAACAGAAGATAATGCATGTTTTGGGGAAAGTGTTGAATTTATGGTGGATCACAACATTTGCTTGTGGATGTCTAAGGCTTTAAACAAACTTCCTTTGCAACTACTATGTCTCAGGCATTGCTCCATCAGTATTACTTATTTATGTAAAACTAATATTTTACATAGTAATTTCTATCTTACACAATAATTCTATTCATGTTGATATTTTACCAATAAAATCAAAGGGCCTGTTTTAAGCATTTGTAAGAAATAGAGTCCATACTTTCTCTCTGTGCTATAGAGTCTACCTTTATGTAAAGAGATAATGATTAAATGAGTTAAAATTTCACACTAAGCTAGAAGTTTCTGACATTTGCAAGCCCAAACTTAATCTAAGGAAAGCTTAAACTGTTATGCTATAAATTAATTGTTTAACTGTTCTTGTATTTTTGGGGAAAAAAAAGTTCCTCAATAGTAGTAACTGTGAGAGGGATCTCGGAGTCCTAGTGGACAATCACCTAAATATGAGCCAGCAGTGTGCTGCAGCTGCCAAAAAGGCCAACACAGTGCTAGGCTGCATTAAAAGAGGGATAGAATCAAGATCACATGAAGTGTTAATACCACTTTACAATGCCTTGGTAAGGCCACACTTGGAATACTGCATCCAGTTTTGGTCACCACGATGTAAAAAAGATGTTGAGACTCTAGAAAGAGTACAGAGAAGATCAACAAAGATGATTAGGGGACTGGAGGCTAAAGCATATAAGGAACGGCTGCTGGAATTGGGTATGTCTAGTTTAATGAAGAGAAGGACGAGGGGGGACATGATAGCAGTATTCCAATATCTCAGGGGCTGCCACAAAGAAGAGGGAGTCAAGCTATTTTCCAAAGCACCTGAAGGCAGGACAAGAAGCAACGGATGGAAACTAATCAAGGAGAGAAGCAACCTAGAACTAAGGAGAAACTTCCTGACAGTTAGAACAATTAACCAGTGGAAAAACCTGCCTCCAGAAGCGGTGAATGCTCCAACACTGGAGGTTTTTAAGAAGAGACTGGACAGCCATTGTCCGAAATGGTATAGGGTTTCCTGCCTGAGCAGGGGGTTGGACTAGATGACCTCCAAGGTCCCTTTCAACTTTACTATTATTATTATTAAGTAGCTGCTCCAGTATTATTCTACCAGGAATGAAGGTGAATAGCCTATTTAAAACACTTCTAATTTTCAAATTCCATTGCAGTCAACTGTTATCTAAGATGCAGTTCAACTTTCCTCAATGGCTGTTCTGCTGGGGATGGTGGGAATTGTGGTTTTTACAGATCTGGAGATCAGCAGATGAAGGAGAACTTGCTTACCCATGACACTGTAGGAACCAATTTCAAGTTAATCACTCAAGAGGAACATTTTTAACAAATTCGATGCAGTCCATGTATAACCTCACATATGCAGCCTATCTCTTTTTTTTGTTTTTTAAAAAATCAGATGTTTCCATATATAAAATACAGGTAGTCCTCAACATACGACCACAACTGAGCCCAAAATTTATGTTGCTAAGTGAGACATTTGTTAAGTAAGTTTTGCCCCATTTTACGACTTTTCTTACCACTGTGGTTAAGTGAATCTAGTTTCCGTATTGACTCTGTTTGTTAGAAGGTCACAAAAGTGATCACATGACCCTGCAACCGTCATTAACATGAGTCCATTGTTAAGCATCTGAATGTAAATCACATGACCGTGGGGAGGCTGCAACGGTCATAAGTGTGAAAAATGGTCATAAGTCACTTTTTCTGGGTCGAATGTTCAATAAGTGGATTGTTGTAAATTGAGGACTACCTGCAGTCATTTTATTTATTGATTTATTTATCAAATGTATACAGCCACATCTCACACACTGGCCAACATATGATAAAATTCTTGAAAAAATTAGACATGCATGATATGGACATAGATGTTAGGTTTATTATAATACAGGTTTGATTTGTTTCTACTTCAGTATGTGTGGGATTTAAGTGATAATATATGGTAGGTACCACAATGTCTTTGTTTGCAATGCCAACACACTCAGTTAAGATACTACCATTTCTGAACTATCAAAAAATATCAGCCTGGCTTCTTTATCTTTGCACCAGATTAATTCGGCACATGCTTGGATAAACAGGGGCTAAATAAATGCTCCCATACAATAAATTAATCTGGACTGTGATCATTACACTAAATCTTGCAGAGAAGTATTACCCATGAGTTTAAATGAGTGTAGCATCCATTATGTGCCATTTGAAGACCCGTAGAAATCTAAAAAAAGACTCCCTGGATTAATTGCATAAAAATATCCCCCTGAAGAGTTTTCCACTGCTAAGTGTTTCAAAAATAAATCAATGGTTTGCACAGATAAAACAGTACAACATTCTAAGTAGCACTTATGTTAAGGCAATAAGGTTGGAGATGATTGCAACAGACTTTTTCCTCTAATTTTAGTGAGATTTGGTCACAACTTAATGCAAATGTATTGGGACATGTATGTTTTAAGACAGATGCTGGTTTATTGAGAAAAAGTATCAGAGATTTCATCCAAACCCAAAGCAGAATGGAAAATGCTTGGCCTATTGAAACCAGACACATCTTTATCTTGATGTGTCTCTCTGTGCGTGTGTGTGGGTGTGGGTGTGTACATGTATGTGTGTGTGTGTGTTCACGTAAGTGTATCCCATTTGGAAAATTATTTGCTATAGCTCAGATAGCCAACTTCTAGATGTTTGCTGGACCTCAGTTTTTCTTAACCTTATAATGCAAGATGCTCACATCTGTTGGAGTTCAATACATCTGAAAGACCACTCTCACTTATAAATGAGCAGTTGACAGCTTTAATTTATTATACATATTTACTACAATAAGTTAATTATTGGCTGAGCTTAAGGAAAAGTGATCTGGGAAAGTTCTTCTTGAGGCCAACCAAACTCAACCAACCAACTCAAACTCTTAAAAATACCTTCTAAACTATTAGAAACAAACTTTCGTTGCTTTGTACCCAACATAAATAAATCAGCTTCTAACGTTAAATTGCAATATTTAATTCTGAAGCTTCGCTTTTAAGGAATCCATAATGAAGTCATTGGCAACTCTCAAATGGACAGGCAAGTTTGCAGATCCCTATTGGCATGAGATGCGTGCGTCTTCCATACCAAGCATTCATGTTCTTTAAATTATGAAAGCTAAAAGGCGTCCCGATTTGTTAACTTGTCAACTTGTCAACTTTACACAATTAAAAACATTTAGCACCTAGGCTTGCCTGTACTACTTGTGTGAAACATGGTATTTGGTTGTAGCTTAGCACTACTCAAATTTGTAGGGTTTATCTAGTCGACAAGGTAGGGACCCAAAACTAAATCCAGTCTTACTGTCATAATTGTTCAAAAGTAACAGCATCGACCCTGTTTAACAAGTAACTCGATAGGAAAGTTATGGACCCATGAAGTCATCAGCAGTTGAGTTTTACTTGAGGTCTTTGCTACCTTTAGGCTGCAGTAGGGGGCAGTGCCTACCTTAAGCCTTTAGAAGCTAAGCAGAATCAGACCTGGTTAGTATTTGAAAGGGAGACTATCAAGTAATTCCAGGGAACATGGAGAAGGTAATAACAAGCCTCTTTTATATCACTACAAGAAAATTTAATTTTAATTCAAAAAATTAATTCAACTTAATTCAAACTTAATTTCAAGGGTACTTCACTTTATGCTTAAGAGTGAATATTCACTTTTATTAGCAAATGTGTTGCACTTTTATAGAGTGATTCAGCCCTCCATTTAAATTAGGTTAAATTATTAGATCAATATTTTTTAAAGAATTTATAAAAGTGAAACTTTATTTAAGTATTTGTTTTCCCAAAAGAAGCATATCTCTGCCTTTTCTTACATTGCTGCCACCTCTCTGGATTTTGTTTGTAAGGTTCAAATTTTTATTGCAACTTCATTATAAAATGCAAAAGAAAAGCATGGATTGTATCCTCATAGAAGCATTGCTGCGCCCTTGAGAGTTTTATGATGAGGTGATGAAAAGGGTCTGTTTTGCCTCTCAAAAAAAAATAATTATCAACATTTTCCATGATTGTGTACTGCCGGTTCCTATAAATTTCCATACTTTTCTATTGCCATTTGTTTTGCACAAGCCCAATTACCTCAGAAAGTAATGACAGCTGAGCTTATTTCAATCTCATATTTCTATAATAAAGAAATAGTTTATGGTCTTTTAGCTGAAAGGCTTGTTCAACATCCAACACATTTGTCAGAACTACAGGATAGGCAGGTTCTTTCCTGTCCCATTGCCAGAATTTTGGCAAATCTGGGATCTGAGAATTTAAGTGGCCATGCCAGCATGCTATTCCAACATTTCAATTCAACAAATACACTTGGGGGTTGGTCTAATGCAGGGGTCTTCAAACTTGGCCCTTTTATGACTTGTGGACTTCAACTCCCAGAATGCTGGCTGAGGAATTCTGGGAGTTGAAATCCACAAGTCATAAAAGGGCCAAGTTTGAAGACCTCTGGTCTAATGACACCATCCTATTTCCACCTTCTTGTGTTGGAGACAGTTTTGCATCAAGTGAGACTCTTTTGAACCAACCTTGAATTCTAGCACTGTTAAAGAAGGACAGTGAATTGCTTCTTCACAGGCTATCTCTGGCCCATATAATTTTACCATCTGGCCTACCAATATGGTCTCCTCCCCAAACTTCACTTCAGTGAATCTTGGTTATACTTTAAGCCAGCCATGGCTGGAGAAAATGAGCAATAAGGGAGGCAGATGTTCACATGTCTATAATGATGATCATGATGATGTCCATTCAGTCATGTCTTGACTCTTGACTCTTGATGATTCTATGTGCCAGGTCTCTCCACATCTTCTGATCTTGCACTACCATGTTTCCTGGAAAATAATACCAGGTCTTTATATTAATTTTTGCTTCAAAAATTAGGGCTTATTTTCCGGTTAGGGCTTATATTGGGGAAAATACGGTACTAAATGCGTCCGTCTGGCTGACGATCTTATTTTTGGTTTGGGACTTTTATTATGAGTGTCCTGAAAAATCATGCTAGGACTTATTTTCCGGTTGGGTCTTATTTTGGGGAAAACATGGTACTTCTTTGAGTTTTTCTACACTCCGCTGATGTCAGCTTTGATGGTGCATATGACCATCACACATGGTTAACAGGGTGTTTATTTCAAGGATTTGAAGGCTCGTTCTAAGCTCAAAATGCTTCTGGTGATCCATCACTTGTGCATTTTTGTCTTGTCTTGTCCCACATATAGGTTTCCCAGCCTGTACTTCACTTATAATCTAGTTATCCAGACAGGTTGAGATACAGAAAAAAAGATATATCCCAGGGTGGAATCAATAGAGTAATCTGAAACCATGAGATTGTTCATTTTAGTTATTATTTTGCTGCCTCGGGGTTTAATGTTTTACTCAAGATAGCAGAAAATGTCTGTATATGTTTTACATCATGTTATTATCTTTTTAATTTTATTTTAATACATATACAGGCCCAAACAGCATTATACAGATTGCAGGATATTCCATGACATAAGCTTATTGTGCGTTTATTTATTTCATGTCTTGACTTGGGTGCTTAATGCTGATGAAGACGTCAAGAAACCAAACTTTAAGACAAGATGTGTGTTCAGCTATCCTTGTGAAATGGTGGTTGATTTGATGAAGAGCAGGCTTCAAAGAGAATGTCTTTGGTGAACTGAGTTCATTCCACTCTTGCATTCAATTTCTACGAAGAAGGCTAAAATCTCTTATTTGCTTTGCTTCAATTTCTTCTCTGTCTGTGGTCTTCTCTCTTTCTAATCCATCTTGTGGAGTTTACTCTGTTTCCTTGCCTACTTTATTGTCGAAGACATGATTAGGGCACAGAACTAATCCCCCTCACTATTTTTAATAGGGTAGACTAAAATATCTGAAATGGTTGATTTTTTTAAATCTACCCCTGCCCAGCTTCTTCCAGTGTTAGATTACTCTGAATGAACACAGACTTTGACAGACAAAGGGTGCCTTCCCCTCGATGCTATAAATCAGAGCATTTCAGTCTCTGCTAAGGGGAAGCTGGCTCACATCAACTTAAGCCACAGAGTCATTTTCTATCTAAGGCAATGCTATCAAATTCTAGGGAAGAGTTTTTCAACCTTACTTGGCAGATGCCAGGATAGAACCCAGCACCTGTTCCTTGCCAAATCTCTAGTCTCCTTCCTGTTCTATGAATTTGTGTCTCTGTAAAAGGTTGTTTGACCTAGGTCAGACATGTCAAACACAAGGCCCGGGGGCCGGATGCGGTCCGCGACGTGGTTTCATGTGGCCTGCAAAGCCATCCTGGAAACAGTGAGGGAACGGCCCCCTCTGCCTTGGCCCTGACCCAGGCCGGCCGGGAGCCAATGTACAATTTTGTGGTGGCCATCTATGCTGAAACGCATTCAGTCTTAGATCCATTAGGCCATCTAGAAACAGCAAGCAACCAGCCCCTGCCGTGTCATCCCCGCCCCCTGGGTGCATGCTGGGGAGGTGTCACCCTTTGTGAGGAATGAAGAAATGGACCATGCCTTGGTGCTTGCCCCGGTCCCAGCCCCTTCTGCCAGAGACCTTCAGATCTGTCTCACACCTGCCCAGGCCCCCACAGGCACCCTTGACACGAACGATGTAGAGCTGGCCATGCCCACCCAGTAGGCCACACCCACTCCATCCACGCCCACCCAGTAGGCCGCACCACTCTGGCCACATCCTCCCGGCCCCCTGAGGGCAACCGCAATGCTGATGCGGCCCTCAATGAAATTGAGTTTGACACCCCTGACCTAGGTTAATAATAATATTGCCCTGAAAATTTCCAGTTGCAGAAAAAGAAAACCATAACAATAATGATTGGACTGGCATGATTGCATTTTAACAAAGATGCTTGACGTTCTGACATATACTTAGCAACTTTAGGCGCTATTCGTTTTGCAAGTAAACATACAGGAAGTCCTTGACTTATAAACAGTTTGTATACTGACCATTCAAAGTTACAACAGCACTAAAAATGATTTATGATTATTTTTCACACTTATAACTATTGCAACATCTCCAAGATCACGTGATCAAAATTCGGCCATGTGGCAACTGGCTCATATTTATGACGTTTCTGTTCTTTATTTAGAATAGAATAGAATAGAATAGAATAGAATAGAATAGAATAGAATAACATTTCAGACAAATGGTTGTTCAATCTCTTCTTAAAAATCCAAGAGAAAATTTAAATGATTTTACTTGTGGAGATTAGCAAACCCATGCCAAATACAAAACAAAACAAAAAAATAACATGCAAATTAAAATAAGCAGAAAAATAATGATGAGTGGTACAGAATGCAAATTGAAAAAAGGATGTTTTAAATTAGAACGATGGTATTTTAATGGAAAGCTTGGCCAGCAAATTTAAATGATGTTTGGGCTCAGGGTTTTGGTTATTTTAATCTATCTGGTACCATCAACAATGCTTGAGAAAGTCTGGCTTTAGGCAGAAATAGAAAAGCCAGAAAATGCTTTGGGACAAAACAATCTTGGATGCTCAAGATGATTGTTTCCTGATGTCAGCGAATGCCAAAAATAGGAAACAGAGTTACATTTTCTTTTAAAAAAAAATGAGAGAGAGAAAAGGCAAGCTCACATCCTACTCTTGAAGGTGAAAATGCGGCAAGTTTCTAATTTGGAGACAGAAATCCTTCCAGAGGATGGGAAGGGTATTCAATAATTCAATTAAATCTTGTTAGATTAGTTAATCTAAAGAGAAGTTAGAGGACTGAAGTGGCTTGTATTAAGGTGACCAACTTTTTTACAATGAGAAGGAGGACACAAATAAATTGAAGAAAAATATATATGAATAAATAAAATTAATTATTAAAACTGAAACAATAACATAAGCGAATAAACTTGTAAATAAAATTATACAAATTTGGAAATTATTAAATAGATAATGAATTAATAAAACATGAATTATTGTGCTCACCTGTGTATGATTGAATATTCACTGAGAAAGAAGTGAATCTAATGCGTGCGTGTGTGCCGTGTCGTGTTTCGGTAAGAAGTAAACAAAGCCACTTGCGCGCGGTGCACTCTTGCGCGTGGCACACTCTCTCAAAACAATTCTCCTGTGCAGAGCGCATGTGTCTCATAATCGCGTCTCGCCGCACTGTACCGAGCCTTGACAAATCGTCATGTCAAATACAAATACGTCACATCACACACAACGGATCGGATCAGCATCGATCGAATACGGAGATTTACAGATTAGTCTTCAAATATCAAAAAGGAGGACATATAGGAGGACACTTTTCGAGAGAACTTACAGAACTTACAAAAAAAGGACTGTCCTCCCTAAAGGAGGACGATTGGTCACCTTACTTGTATTTAAGCCACCAGGTAATTAAAAAATGCTCAGTATGGTATGACCCTAGTAGTAAAAAACTGTGGGATATCTTTTCCTTTCTTAGCTGTGTTGGCTGCTGTAATGTGCCTTTACACTGTAGCTCTAGATAAACTTCAGCTTAGTTTTATCCTGGACATTTCTTTCATCTTCAGAGAGATACTGAGGTTTGGCCTTTTGGAACTAGAGACAGCTGTACCTGTATCTGAGAAAATCGAGAAATTTCTTTCTGAACTAGTGATCTTGCTGTGAACACCAACACTTCCAGGAAATCAGAAGTTTAAGGCTCCTTTTGCTAAGCTTATAGGGGTACCGCTTTATAAAACCCTAGTGAGACCATACCTGGAATACTGCAACAAATTTTGGTCACCATACTACAAAAAAGATGTTGAGACTTTGGAAAAAATTCAGAGAAGAGTAACAAGATGATCAGAGGCCTGGAGACTAAAACATATGAAGAACGGCTGTGGGACTTGGGTTTGGCTAGTCTAAAGAAAAGAAGTAAATAGAGAAATAAAGTAGATATTGTATAGAAAAATATATATGTATATATAGAGATAAAGAATTATATGTAAGAAGAGGAACAAATTGTTAGAAATACTTACACTGGAATGTTACGTTATGTCCACTTTTTTTTTAACTGTATTATAAATAAAAAACTTTTTTTTAAAAAAGAAAAAAGAAAAGAAGAAACAGGGGTGACACGATAGCAGTATTCAAGTATTTGAGGGGCTGCCACAAAGAAGAGGTGGTCAAATTATTCTCCAAAGCACCAAAGGGCAAGACAAGAAACAATGGTTGGAAACCAGAAGCAACCTGGAATTAAGGAGTGAGGACAATTAACAGTGAGGACAATTAACCAGTGGAACAGCTTGCCTTCAAAAATTGTGGGCGCTCCATCACTGGAGGTTTTTAAGAAGAGACTGGATAGTCACTTATCTGAAATGGTATAGGTTCTCCTGCTTGAGCAGGGGGCTGGACTAGAAGATCTCCAAGGTCCATTCCAATTCTATTCTATTCTATTCTATTCTATTCTATTCTATTCTATTCTATTCTATTCTATTCTACTCTATTCTACTCTACTCTACTCTACTCTTCTTTGTGTCTCATCAACTGCATCATGAACATGCCCCAGTCACCATTTTTATAAGAACTGGTACAGCTTCCACTGAACGTGGAAACATCTCTCTCTCTCTCGCAACTCTTTTGCTTCAGCCAAGATCTTGGGATCATTTTCTCTAATATTATTCCTTCTTTTCTTTCCCCAAGCTCTCCTTCACCACCTTTTCTATGTTCTTTTATGTCATCTGTATTTTATTGACTCCATTTCTGGAAACAAGAGATTCAAGAAACCATGGAGGAGTCTCCTTATACTATTTTGCCCTCTAAGTATTTTTTTTCTCGTTATTTGATCCTACTCTTCTATCTCCCCCCCCCCTTTGTCTTATCTCAGCCATTTCCTGTGCATTTCAACTGCAGATAGATTCCCATACTCTGTTAAGCATACTATTTTTGGCCCTTTATTGAAGCAAACCTTTTTTTAGATCACTTTTTGTGCTCAGCTTACCAGACTTACAAACATCTAAAGTTCTTGAAATGGTTGCCCTCTCAGAATTAATTCTTTGTCTTCTAATGGTCTTCTTGATCCATATCAATCAATATTTTGTCTCTGGGTCATTCAACTGAGTTGGCAATTTATCAAATTCTGAATGATATTTTGGTGGCCATGTTCAAATCTTTAAAAGAGTGCTTATTCTTTTGGACCTGTCAGCAGAATTTGACATAGCTGACCACTGGATATTGCTTTTGGGATATGGATACTGGAATAGATATCATTGCCTATGCATTTTGGTGTTGAATCTTTTTTTTTTTTGACTTCTCGTTATTTTATAGTGTTTCAGTTCTGCAATTTTCCCCCATATAGTAGGTATCCTTCAGAAATCAATCCCAGGTCATATTTTATTTATCATTTATATCCTTCCTTTGGTGTTCTGATTCATGATCAGATAGCTATTTTTCTTTTCTGCTGATAGATGACAGGAAAAAAGCCATGACAATCCACCAGTTGATTTTCTTAACTTCTCTTAAAAAGAGACTGGACAGTCACTTGTCTAAAATGGTATAAATTCTATTCTATTCTATTCTATTCTATTCTATTCTATTCTATTCTATTCTTATATTTAGTTCATGAGAACAATCACTAGCCTTATTGCTTTGACAAAATAGTGATCAGCAGTGGCTACTCCACTGTTTATTCCAGCACTCTTTTCTACTGGATCATGGACTGAAGGAAAGCAATTTAATGTGGCCACCTTACTGTGCCTCATTGTCTCTGGGTTTCTCTAGAAAAATGACAGAGAAATATGTTTAAGGCTGCTGCTTTGCTAAGAATATGGAATCGCCTAAATTCTGCATTACCTGCTTGGCCCATCATCAATACCAACCGCTCATCACTTGGAGAGTATAAGTCCACCTGCTCCCAGACCAAGGCAAATGCACAACATGGCCATGTTTTACAACTTCAGTCCAAAACTGCTCTTGCAACCTGAGCTGCTTAAGTCCTGCAGAAAAGGATGGTTTTCAGCACTTTGTTCAGTTCTAGTAACAGCCCCAGATCTGCATGGCTACCACATGTGAAACGCTCCTTCCTTCCCAGTAGCTGGCTACCAGCTTATGCAATGCAGGCATTTCGTGTTGAATTACTGTGTTCTCTGCTAGTCAGCAATTGTTATTGTTTGTTTTGAATAATACTACAGTTCATCCAATAATGGCCTATTAAATCAATTAGCTATCCTCAACCCTAGAACCTCACACTTAGTTCAACCCTTATATCTGTCAGTGGGCACCTTTACTTTCCCATTCCCTGCTTTATACTCCTCCCCTCCCCTCCCCTCCTCTCTCCCCTCCCATCCCCTCTCCTCTCCTCTCCTCTTCCCTCCCCTCTCCTCCCCCCCTCCCCTCCCCTCTCTTCTCTTCTCTTCTCTTCTCTTCTCTTCTCTCTCTTCTCTTCTCTTCTCTTCTCTATCCTATCCTATCCTGCCCTGCCCTGCCCTGCCCTGCCCTGCCCTGCCCTGCCCTGCCCTGCCCTGCCCTGCCCTGCCCTGCCCTGCCCTGCCCTGCCCTGCCCTACCCCACCCTACCTTTGGGAAGGGCGAGGAAGTAGGGCAAACCAAGTAGGTCTTGTGGTGGCAGTAGTGGAGACTGAGTATCATTGCTAACTAATAATAATAATAATAATAATAATAATAATAATAATAATAATAATAATAATAATAATAATAATAATAAAATAAACCCTTCATTATCAAAGTATAACATGTATACAGTGAAATTGGCTGAGCCTCCCTCTGTGCCCAAACTCACGGTGACTACAACTCCCCCCCAACTTATTTCACCCTGTGAACTAATTGCACATCATGCCGGCCTCACAAGTCTGTCATGCATAAAGTTATAAAGTTATGTCCCATTCAGAAGCCTGACAGCCCATGGGTAAAAGCTGTTCTTCAGCCTGTTGGTACGGCTGGCTATATTTCTGTATCTCCTACCTGATGGTAGGAGAGTAAAAAGGTACCGACCAGGGTGTGAGTCATCCCTGAGAATTTTCCTCACTCTGCCAAGGCAACGGGCCCTGGTGATGTCATCCAGTGGAGTCAGGGAACAGCCCAAGATGTCTTGTGCCATGCTCACCACCCTTCCTGTCCGTGGCTCTCAGGCCAGCATACCAAACCACAATACAATATGTGAGAACGTTTTCAATAGTAGATCGGTAGAAGAAGGTCATGAGTCATCGTTCTACCCTGTTCTTCCGCAAAACCCTGAGGAAGTGGAGTCTCTGTTGGGCCTTTCTGGCCACCTGGGCTGTATTAGTTTTCCAGGTAAGATCTTCACAGAGGTAGACTCCCAGGAATTTGAAGGAGGAAACTCTCTCCACACAGTCCCCTCCGAAGTAAAGTGGGGCAGGTTCCTCTCTTTTCCTCACCACTGTCAGACTAGAATTTCTGAAGATGATTTAAGATACAGCCAGGAGCAGCAAGAGAGACAAGCATCTTAGGTTGCAGTGTCGAATTACCTTAAAAAGGCTGTGTTACAAATTGCT
The DNA here is from genome assembly GCF_001527695.2 of Protobothrops mucrosquamatus. Lineage (NCBI taxonomy): Eukaryota > Metazoa > Chordata > Lepidosauria > Squamata > Viperidae > Protobothrops > Protobothrops mucrosquamatus. The sequence goes on from NW_015386389.1 coordinate 934,439, forward strand.
GGTTGCAGGAGATGGCAGGTATAGAATAAGCAACAAAGGAAACAAAAACTAGATTGCATTTCAGTTGGATTTAGCCTACCTCGACAAAAGCATCCTGGAATGTCGATATTAGTGTGGGTGGGTGTGTTTGTGGTGGAGTGGGAGAACGACAAAAGGCCTGTGTATGGTTGATTAGGTTTGGCCTGAGAAGACAAATTGGCAGTTTGGAAGGATGATGCCAGTGTAGGGAGAAAACAAAGAATAGAAAAATGTATATTTGGATTATTTAAAAAGAACTTGACCTGACCTTAATGGACTCAGCTGAAAAATCCAGTCTTGCCTGGATTATCACAAAGCCAGTATTGATAAGGCTTATCTGATAAGACTCAGGGCTAGGATGTATGCTTTCAGGCAGTCTGCACCAAGATTCAACTAAGGATCAGATTCATTCTTTCTTTTAACATGTCTTTAAGAATCAAAGTGATCTTGCTGAGACTGTTTACACTAAACTCTTCATTCTTAGGACTTAGGGTGGTCTTTTCACGAGATTGTCATTTGCCAAGGTCAGAATGGAAAATGGAATAGAAATTAGTTTATAAACTCCAAGCCTTGCACTTAAATTCCATGTTCTTCTACAATTTAATCCTTAAAAAACTGGGATTCTACTTGTGCAACTTAGCTGACAATAAATTACACACAGTATGATAAGAAACCTTAATAGCCACTTCATCTATGTTTATTAGGGCAAGAATGCCTGTGTTTAACTACTGCTTTGTTGGTAAGTTTCATTACCTTTCACTTTTCTTTTCTTTTTCTTTTTCTTTTTACCCTACTCTTCCCCTCATCCTTTCCCCCCCAAATACTGGAAAAATAAGATTCAATTCTCAGCACTGTTCAGGGAATCCTCAATTTACAACAGTTCATTTCGTGACTGTTTGAAGTTACAATGGCACCTGAAAAAAATGACTTATGACCGTTTTTCACACTTAAGACCATTGCAGCATCCCCGTGGTCATGTGATCAAAATTCAGACACTTGGCAAATGGTTCATATTTATGACAAGTTGCAGTGTCCTGGAATGACGTGATCCCCTTTTGCAACCTTCTGACAAGCAAAGTCAATGGCGAAGCCAGATTAATTTCACGACCGTGTTACTAATTTAACAACTGCAGTGATTCACTTAACAACTGTGGCAAGAAAGGTTGTAAAATGGCTCATAATTCACTTAACAACTGTCTTGCTTAGCAACAGAAATTTTGGACTCATTTGTAATTGTAAGTCAAGGACTATCTGTACAATGAAGCATCCATACAAATATAAAGAAAATGAATAACATGTAACATCAAATTATGACATTAAATCGATTCCTTCCTTAGGGACAACAGAACCTGCTTTATTGTTAAGTAAGTAATTAGTTCATCTAGTTCACTTTTGACCACATAGGAAGACAGTGGTTTCAGGCCAGTTCTTTTGTCAGGAACTGAATTTGTATGCAAAGCCAAAATTCAGGCCCTTCTCCAACGCTGCTCTTTGGAAAGTTGGCCTGTGTTTTATTTCATTCAGTTAATAGAGTTCCACTGACAGAATTCAGAAAATAACATTGGAAGGCAGCAGAACGAAATAACTGCTTTTCTTGAACAGATACTTTAGAACATAAGCTTATGTAGATAGAGTAGATTATAGAAAGATGAGAGTCATGATGTAAATTTGGAGAGAGAGGTTAAAATGCAATTGTGCTTACAACTTCTGTGAAGAATAGGAGAGAGAGAGAGAGAGAGAGAGAGAGAGAGAGAGAGAGAGAGAGAGAGAGAGAGAGAGAGAGAGAGA
>NW_015386389.1:936344-941383 GCF_001527695.2 Protobothrops mucrosquamatus
AGGTGGACCAAGGCAGTCATAGAATGGATCCCACTTGATAAAAAGCATCCACAAAAAAGACCTAAAACAAGATGGATCTATGACATCAGCAAGTATGGTGGGACCAATTGGCAAAAGAAAGCTTAGGACCATATAGGTTGGAAACATGCGGAAGAGGCCTTCATTCTGCAGTGGACAGACAATGGTTAGAATGAATAAATGAACTGTACAGTATATGTATATGTATATGTATATGTATATGTATATGTATATGTATATGTATATGTATATGTATATGTATATGTATATGTATATGTAAATGATACCAGCCCCAGTCCATTTTCATAAACCAGGGGTCTTCAAACTTGGCCCTTTTATGACTTGTGGACTTCAACTCCCAGAATTCCTCAGCCCTGCAAGCTCCAGAACACCTCTTTGCCTTAGAACAGGGGTGTCAAACTGCCGGCCCGTGGGCCGTACGCGTCATGAGGAAACTGTGCCCACCCCATTGCCAGCAATGGGGGAAAAGTTCCGATATGTTGCGTGACGTTGCGAGTTTGACATGTCTGCCTTAGAATCTCAACCTTTCTATGGCTCAGTATGATAAAGTCTCATGCAGTGATGTTGCATTGCTTTGCTTTGTGCTAGTTGACTCTTCTGATTCTTCTACAAGCTATGAGAGGCTTTGAAGTGATGCAAAACATCTTGTTGAATAGAATTACATTGCCTGTTCACTACGCTGAGGACAAGCATGTAGCCTTAGTGTCCTGAAGCTGCCTTATTATTATTATTATTATTATTATTATTGTCTTCTTTAGTACTTCCTGTTATTGGTATGATGATGATGATGATGATGATGATGATGATGATGATGATGATGATTACTCTGTTGCTTTGCATGTACACTGAGAGCTTCTGCACAGAGACAAATTCCTTGTGACTAATCACACTTGGTTAAATAAAGTATTCTGTTTTGTACTACTCTACTGTACACTACTCATAATTTCAAGCAAAAGAGGTCTGAAATTCAACCAAGCACATTCTTCAACTGGTCTACAAATTGGGCATGGGGCAATACTTCTCAATGATTAAACTATGCTTAGGAAAACAAAGAATAAACAGTTCCTCCTCTTGAGACTATATTAAGAGTTCCAAACTATTTACCATCTTCAAGATTCAAACCAGCAGTGGAGTGTAGAATGGAGTTATATCAACCATCCCGTCATCAAATATCCACACTAAGTTCCAAGACATTCCTTGTAAATAGTTTACAGTTTTTGCTACATCAATAATCAAGTGTTTCTGGCAGGATAAATCTATTAAAGCTACCCTGTTGTATCTAGAGAGACAATCTTAATCTCTGACATAAGGTAGGAAGCAAGACTTCGTGCTTTGAGTCAAAAATCTAATCACCTTTAATTGTATCTAATAAAAGGATAAAAGGTTTCCATGTTTCTTTTTATTTATTTTTGTCTCTACCACTTCCCACTGCTGTATCTAGAGAGACAATCTTAATCTCTTCTCACATAGGTGAGAAGCAAGATTTCAAGTGCTTTGAGTCAAGAATTTAATCATCTTTAATTGTTCTAATAAAAGGATAAGAGGTTTTCATGGGGTTTTTTTCATTTATTTTTGTCTATATCACTTCCCACTGCAGTTCACTAGATCAAGGAGATCACGATCAAATTAACAATAGTGTAGACAAACTATTTCCTCCATGTCCGTTAGACAATTACTAAAGGACAATTGGTGCCTCTTATCCTACCTGATGCAACTTTATAAAATTGAACTTGATGGGATAACCTTTCAAATATACTAAGATAAGTATTCCCTGTTTGATACAGGCATCAGTGATTGTGTGCTATCAAGATATGGTGGAAAGTGTTTAGCCCAGCAAAATCTTTGTGATGACCAAACATGCCCTGCAAATACGGCCAATGATTCTTTTCCTTCTCTTACACACAACAAATCCCACAAGTAAATATCTTTCTCATTGCAGTTTCTAATTATGCCTAGGTATAGAATAGGTGGTACCTGGCTCAATAGCAGTAACTGTGAGAGGGATCTTGGAGTCCAAATGGACAACCCACTTAAATAAGAGCCAGCAGTGTGCTGCAGCTGCCAAAAATGGCCCAGGCTGCATTAACAGAGATATAGAATCAAGATCACACAAAGTATTAATACCACTTTATAATGCCTTGGTACGACCACACTTGGAATATTGGATCCAGTTTTGATCACCACAATATAAAAAAGCTATTGAGACTCTAGAAAGAGTGCAGAAAAGAGCAACAAATATGATTACGGAGCTGGAGGCTAAAATATACAGAAGGACTAGGGGTGACATGATAGCAGTGTTCCAATATTTCAGGAGCTGCCACAAAGAAGAGGGGGTCAACCTATTCTCCAAAGCACCTGAAGGCAGGACAAGAAGCAATGCATGAAAACTGAAGAAGCAATCTAGAACTAAGGAGAAATTTCCTGATAGTGAAAACAATTAATTAATCAGTGGGATGACTTGCCTCCAGAATTTATGGGTGCTCCAACACTGGAAGCTTTTAAGAAGAGATTGGATACCCATTTGTCTGAAATAGTATAGGGTCTCTTGCTTGAACAAAGTGTTGGACTAGAACACCTCCAAGGTCCCTTCCAACTCTGTTATTCTGTTATAATTACTATATCTTCTCCTGCATAATGTACAATCACACCTAACTGAAGAGCTGAGTCGTATATTGTATGTCATATAAGTCATATAAGTATATTGTATATGCTTCAATGTTCTGGATTTCCTACTTGCAGGAAAACTTTACAAAGGAATCTGAAATAAAAATGGAGCTGTATAACCAATTTAAGAATTGTTAATAGATCAATCACCTTCATTTGATTAAATTAATTGAAATTAATTAGAATATTAATATTACTAAATGCCTGCTTGTGATTTAGTATGTGAAAACATTTATTTATTGCAGCGTATGCAACGTATGGCATACCATACACGGACTAGCATAATATATTAACATTGCACCTAGATTAGTAAAACACAATAAAATATAAATGTTAAAAAGATCCATACCAATGTCTAGGCCAGTGGTGGCGAACCTATGGCACGCGTGCCAGAGGTGGCACTCAGAGCCCTCTCTGTGGGCACACGTGCCGTGCACCGGAGATGGCAAGGGATTGGCCCCCGCTGCCCTGGCCCCGCCACCGAGTCTGCTATGACCACCATGGTCACGTCCACCCGGCACCTGGTGATAAATAAGTGGGTTTTGGGTTGCAGTTTGGGCACTTGGTCTCTAAAAGGTTCACCATCACTGGTCTAGGCCATCTAACCATTGAATATAAACCAAATAATATATAATGCCATTGAACCTTATCTAGTCTGGTCCAGGTGCAAACCGTCTGTCTGGGAAGATCCTTCCCTCAAGATGGATTTCTTTCTGACTGAGTCAAATTTGCAGATGACACTAAACTGGCAGGAATAGCCAACACCCCAGAAGACAAGCTCAGCATCCAAAAAAATCTTGACAAACTTGAACAATGGGCCCTATCCAACAAAATGAATTTGAATGTGGAGAAAAGCAAAGTTTTACATTTAGGCAGGAAAAATCAAAGGTATAAGTACAGATTAGGCAAGACCTGGTTAAAAAACAGTAACTGTGAGAGGGACCTTGGAGTACTAGTTAACAATCACTTGACTATGAGCCAGCAATGTGCAGCAGCAGCCAAAAAAGCTAATACAATCCTGGGTTGTATAAACAGAGGCATAGAATCAACATCATGTGAAGTATTAGTTCCGCTTTATAAAATTCTAGTAAGACCACACCTGGAATACTGCAACAAATTTTGGTCACCATACTGCAAAAAAGATGTTGAGACTTTAGAAAAAGTTCAGAGAAGAGCAACTAAGATGATCAAAGGTCTGGAGACTAAAACATATGAAGAATGGCTGCAGGACTTAGGTTTGCCTAGTCTAAAGAAAAGAAGAAACAGGAGTGACATGATAGCAATGTTCCAGTATTTCAGGGGCTGCTACAAAGAAGAGGGGGTCACGTTATTCTCCAAAGCACCAGAGGGCAGGACAAGAAATAATGGTTGGAAACTGACCAAAGAGAGAAGCAACCTGGAATTAAGGAGAAACTTCCTAACAGTGAGGACAATTAACCAGTGGAACAGCTTGCTTTCAGAAATTGTGTACGCTCCATCACTGCAGGTTTTTAAGAAGAGACTGGAAAGTCACTTGTCTGGAATGGATAAGGTCTCCTGCTTGAGCAGTGGGCTGGACTAGAAGACCTCCAAGGCCCCTTCCAGCTCTATTCTATTCTATTCTATTCTATTCTATTCTATTCTATTCTATTCTATTCTATTCTATTCTATTCATTGTTTATATTTTTTTAAAAAAGATACTGGACCGGTATATGCCCTCAGCTTATAGCCGGTCATGATGTGATCTGCAATAATACAAAATAGGGCAAGAGAATTATACTTACAATAGCTTCTTTCCTCTCATTCCTTTTTGCACTACAGACTAGGCTGAAAATGCCTGCACACTCAGATCTTTTGCAAAATTCCTTAATTTATAACCTTGTTGATTGGATTATGAATTACAGTAAGTACCTTGTCACTTGTATGGCTCCTTTGAAACAGAAGAGAACTGGTTATTGTGTTGAAGAATGTAAAAAGTTGCTCAATCTATTAATTACGTTCATTGAGATTGATTGTTCTCCTAAAAAGGGTTTTATTTTTTAAGTTGATTTAGGTTTCTTCATCCAATCTTTGTGTTTTCACAGTGAACTGGCAACATGCCCATTGAAATCTACATCCTGTTTCATGGTTTTCTAACTGCACAAATACACTTTCTTTCTTTTTTCATAAAAATTTTATTATTTTCAACATAAAAAAGAAAGCAATCACAAGTACATCACAATTAATGAAAACCCCTCCCCACCCCCCACCCGGACTTCCCAAACCAAATCCCAGGATATTATTCATCTAAAAGTAACCTTATATTAATACCCCTAACTCCACAAAGTATAATTCTACATAAATAGGTGGAATATATA
>NW_015386389.1:942587-958224 GCF_001527695.2 Protobothrops mucrosquamatus
GACCAGATCATCCGCAAAGGCTTTAAGTTTATATTCTTTAGAAGAAATTCTTAGGCCTTTAATCAATGTAGAATCTCTAATTCTAGATAATAAAATTTCCAGTGATAAGACAAATAATAAAGGGGAGAGTGGACAGCCTTGTCTAGTTCCTTTTTGTATCTCTATAGGTTCTGTCAAGTCTCCATTTATAATTATCTGATGGACCATTTCTGGCTTTTTTTGCCTTCATCAGTTAGCCATACCCTTTATGGGATTCGAACCTGGAAAGTTATACATACTAGGCAGTGATTTAGTCACTGAGCCACAGGTTCTCTTCCCCACAAATACACTTTCTAACTGTAAGTTTATATAGCTGATTATTGTCAGGCCTAACTTTTTGGTCCATAAGAAAACCCAAGCTCTACATAATCAGCGGTGAAAATAGGAAGGGGTCATTTCGTGTCCATTACAACCCCATACAAAAGGAACCATCCATCCAAGTGAAAGATGCACTATAATTGTAGATATTAGTTCATTTGCTAGGAGTGTGGTGACTCACAAGGTTAGGATGCTGAGCTGACAATCAGCAGGCTCGCGTTTGAGACCCGGTTACTGCCATATACCAGGGCAAGTTCCTGTTGCTTGCTCCAACTCCTGCAGACCCAGAAAGTGGGCAACTACAAGTAGATAGTATCATTTCAGTGGGCAATTTAATGGGGACATGAAAGGAGACCCCGAATGGGCGTTCCTGGATTCAACCCTTTCAACCTGGAAGCACTTTGGTGCTCCCAAAACAAATGTACTGTAGTAATAGTAGTACAATTGCTGTCAATAATATCGGTCTGTCAATGTCGTTCAGCACCAAAATAGCAGCTCCATGAAATACAGCAGTTGTGTACAGAAAGATTTCATACTCTGAGCCTCTGTAGATAGTTCCCCTGCACCTTCCATCCTCCATCAGCTTCCTGCATATTGACAGGAAGTGATAGAAACCAAATCTTATTACATCAGGAACAATCTAATTTGGGAATACTCATCTACAAGTAGCAGTTTTCCTGCTTAGAATCAATGGAAACTTCCTTCCCCAGTCATCTTTGATCCAAAATTAAACATTTGCAGTTATTCATTTTGTTTCATTTCTGATTTACTGTGCATCACCCAAAGTCATAATAGTTGAACTCAGCAGCCATATGAGTTCTTTAAATAAAATTACATACATTGAGTGAAAGTGCCATCCACCTCTCCTTGAGTCAGCACAAAGTAATGCTGGTGTCAAATTTGCTCTTCTCATTGTCAAACTTTATTCCCATCTCTATTGCATATGTACAGGGAGTCCATGACTAATGACCACAGTTGAGCCCAAAATATTTCTGTTGTTAAGTGAGACACTTGTTAAGTGAGTCTGGCTTCCCCATTGACTTTGTCTGGCAGAAGTTCTCAAAAGGTGATCACACAACCCTGGGACACGGCAACTGTCATAAATATGAGCCAGTTGTGTCAAGCATCTGAATTTTGATCACATGATCGTGGGAATGCTGCAACGGCCATTAAGTCACCTTTTTCAGCGTCTTTGTAACTTTGAATGATCACTAAATGAAAGGTTTTAAGTTGAGGACTACCTGTATGTTCTGTGTCACTGCTGAGTGACGGTGTTCTGGTTTCTGAGTGTGACTGTTCTTCTAAGGCAAATCATTTTCCTTTGCTGCTGTTCCTTTCGGCACCTCATCAGCAAACAGAGAACATGTGAAGGGTGTGATTTTGGGCCTCTGCCTGGGCTTCTTTAGATTGGTTTATCTGCCACTCCTATTGGCCATCTCCCAAGACTAAATACTGTGAAATAATAATAAAAAAACACAGGGGATGATGCCAAGGCAGAAATAGCCAAGGCAAGGAAGGAAACAGATGTCCCAAAGGTGCTTTTCAGAACGCAACTGGATGTCCTTGTTTTTCTTTGAAGACATTTCGCTTCTCATCCAAGAAGCTTCTTTTTTATATATTACAAGTTTTTATTGGTTTTCTAGTTTTACATTTGAGTATTTGGAAAGCAGCGTGGTGACTGGGTAGTCAATAGTACAATAACAAAATCTTTAGTACATATCTCAGGTTACATCATCAAAAAATTCCTTCTCTATTTCCCTTAACATTTGCTATATCATATTTAAGCTATTAAATTTCTAATTATAACAAGCTCAGTTAAAACATTTATTTTGCTTATACATATTCATATCCTGTATTTAAATTTTACCTAATTTTTAATTTTTAATTACAATATTCCAATTTAACCTTTAATATCCATAGTATTTAAAATTCGGGTAACTCAAATTTCCTTTATTTCACTATATAAAAATTATATTATCTAAAATACACCTATTACTTACTTGAATATATTCTTATTTTATTTCATAAACATTTTCTATTTCTCATCCTAGTACATCACTACTTACCAATGGAGTATCCTTTATTGTCCAAGAAGCTTCTTCAGCTCTGACTGGATGGAGGGGAATGGAAGGATTTATATTCCTTGCAGACAGCTGGTCATTTGCATTCTTTTAGAGAGTCGTTGAGGCCACTTGGAGGCTTATCTGTATCCTTAGAGTCACCTGAGTGGTGCAAATGGGTGTGGAGCCTTCTTGGCTGCAGTAGGTGATCCTGAGGACACAAACAAGTTTCCAGGTGGCATCAACAACTCTTTAAAAGAATGCAAATGACCAGCTGTCTGCAAGAAATATAAATCCTTCCATTCCCCACCATCCCCTCAGAGCTGAAGAAGCTTCTTGGATGAGAAGCAAAATGTCTTCAAAGAGGAAAAAGAAAGTCCAGTTGCCTCCTGAAAAAGCACCATTGGGACAACCATGACCTGGATGACTGTGAACCTCCATAGGCAGAAGGAGACAGATCTTGCCACATTCATACAACTACTTAGACCCTAACTGAGAAAACTGAACCTGACTAACTGCTGAATGGCACACTTTGTTAAGGGAAAGGAATGTGTATGAATGAAATGAACAAAATTAAAGAAACTGGCACCAGCCCAAATAAACTCTGCTATTATTTTCTTGATGTTGCAGTGAGAAGGAGAGAGGGCTGGGGCTGCTGCCTTTAAAGGTAAAGATACTGATGGATGCCAGTACAGGATACCAGTAAAGCAAAACAGCAGAAGTATGTCCCTTTCCCCCCCACCTCCAAATAAAGGAGGTGATATCTGTTTTGTCTTCTTTATTGGAAGCTGGGAAAGGAGATGGATGTAAATACAGAGGGAAGTGATGGGTAAGTCAGGAAACACTACTAACAGAGAGGGCAATAGCTAGGAGGCAAATAGCTGTGGTACAAGCTGGCTAATGACCAGAAGGAAGGGAACGGGGTGTGCTCTCACCTCCCAACATTCCACAGCACACTTCTGGTCACACCCACAACAACTGAGTTATCTTAGCTCCAAGCTAAGGGCTGACAATTAGATTTTATTTACCTGAAAGGGGGAAGAAAGTAAAGGAGAAAAGGTCTGTGGAGATTCTCAACCATCCAGGTCATAGTTCTTTCAAAGGTGCTTTTACAAAAGGCAACTGGACCGTTTTTTTCCTTGAGGAGGAAGAATAAGACATTTGGCTTCTCATCCAAGAAGCTTCATCAGTTGTGACTGATGAAGCTTCTTAGATATTCTCCTTTAGTTGTGACAAAAAGAGAAAACATTATTTGGAAACCAGCTAGTGACGTATTTAAGCTGATGTCAGCTTGGTCCCTTAGGAAAGAAACGCTCTTGACTCCATTCGTAATGAAAAGGTTATTTTTATTAACAGCCAAGTAGTAGCAAAGCCAGATCTAAGAGTTTGCACACAAAGATTCCCTAGTTGACTTTCTTTTCTCTGTTCCACCCTTTCCCCCCCCCCAATAATCTCCCCATTGTCCAGTCACATTTGAAAAAGATATTTTGGTAACTGTCCCAAATACGGTTGGTAGATGGAAAGGCGGTTGCATTCCATTCCCAAGTCCATGGTTCTGGGATGTCTCAGGATGGCATGAAGATCACTTTCAGTTTCCTCAATCTCCCCACAGCTCCCTCCCCCCATGACGTATGACAGAATGATGACTCACGAAGCATAGTGAGTGAAGGATGGCAGTTCTAACAGTAACAAGGTGAGGACAACGTTGTTCATCAAGGGAAGATTTATGATCATAAGGGGGCCCAGAGTTACCTTGAGATAAGATAGGTAGCCTATAAATTTTATTTATTTATTTATTACATATATACATACATACATACATACATACATACATACATACATACATACATACATGGAAGATTGTTGTGACATGATTGTGAACTCAGGAGATGTTTAAATTGCTAACCTCTGACTGACTTACAATTTTAACCATTTGTATGCACTACTGCATCATATGTTTAATGTCATCATGTACCTAGATGGTACAGATGGGTGGAAGGGAAAACAACATCACCTGTATCATTGCATCATTGTCCAAGTACCAAAATTATGTAATTCTGTTGTGCATATTATTTGTATCATTTGGATAGATGAATGCATTTTACACATGGCATCACCGTGACTTCTGCCAGAGCTCAAGGTCACATTTCCTTAACCTAATGGTGGGATTCAGCCAGTTGCCACCAGTTCGGCAGAAGCGGTAGCTAATTTTTTGTTGCCCAGCGGCATCCACACAGAGAACCGATTGTTCACATATTTGAATCCCACCACTGCCTTAACCGTGGTGTTTCTGAAAAGATAAATAACCTTCAGTTAGTGCAAAGTGCTTAAGGAGACTTTACCTCAGGGGTCCCCAACCCCCGGTCCATGGACCTGTACCAGGCTGCAGCATGCCAGCAACCGGTCCGCACAAACAAGCAAAGACCTATCCGTGGGATGCAGGCAGCACACAAAACCACGCCCCCTCTGGTCCACGGAAAAACCTCTCTCCACGGAACCGGTCTCTGGTGCCCAAAAGGTTGGGGACCTCTGCTCTACATTATTAAATTCACCCTATTGTGCAGCTTGATCTACCTGTTTTGGAAAAAAGAGAACTTAGTCATTCACTTAGATGGGAAGCGTTCAAATATTACATTTCAAGGAATTAATCATTCAGCATCTATACAGCATATATGCCCATTTGCACTGAATGTATTTATTTCATTCATACATCAAATCACTTCTATATGGTATTGCTTCTTACTTTAGAACATAATATTTCAACATTATGTCACTTCCACCAAATAATTCTATCTGTTCTCTCTATTGTCCAAAACCTAAGTGTTAACGGGACAGCTGAAGACACTTGTTCTCCCTTCTTATGGTACTTTATGTTTAAATTGGGTTTGGACTGGACACCCCTACAAATAAATCAGAAATCAGAAACCTTCTGAAGACCAAGGACTGCCCTTATCATTTTTGTTAGAATGAATTGGTAGTGCACAGTATTTATATGAGTATGACTGGATTTTTATTTTTTTTTTTGAGAAATAGGGGTTTCTTTGATGTACTTATTTTAGGGCTTCTACTTGTGTATCAGCTCTCCAAATGGCAGGAAATTTTGCTCTTATTTTTGCTCACAGGCAGAAATGGCTCCAAGAGTTGCAAAAGCAGGACTCAGAATCTGCAGAAGACCATAAGTTGCCCACTTCTGAAGTAAAGGATTATTCTGTGATGGTCCTTCAGACAGGAAACTCTACCCAGCTACCCCTTCAAAAAAAAATCCCTATGCTGACCTCAGAAAGTCCGTAATCAATAAGTGACACACTTGGATAAGAAACCAGTATGTTCCATTAGCACAGTGGTTCTCAACCTTTTTAATGCCGTGACCCCAACCGGTCTAAGTCGAGGACTAAACCGGTCGTAAGTCGAGGACTAAACCGGTCATAAGTCGAGGACTTTCCCTGCCCGGGAGCGCCGCGTAGGCGTGGTTCCGCCCCCTGCGCCGGCCGAGGCATAGCTGGCAAGCGGCAGAGATGGAGCAAGCTGACCACCAGCTGGCCCAGCCCAAGAGAGGTAAGGCACCCACCGGAAAAGGGGGAAAAAATGGCGGACAAAAAAAATGGCGGACAAAAAAAATGGCAGACAGCCTTGCTTGGCGACCCCCATGAAATGGTCGATCGACCCCAAATGGGGTCCCGACCCACAGGTTGAGAACCACTGCTAGCATTATGGAATGAGGGATCCTTGGTGCTCACTGAACTTGATTATTTTCTTGTGTACATTTCATAACCAAACAAGGTAACATCGTCAGCACTGATGATATGACCTAGTTTGGGTAATGAAACATCTGCAAGAAAACAACCAAGCTCAGAGAGCACAAAGGACCCCTCATTTCAACCCTGAGCTACTGTAAAAATATTCTCCTTTATTGGGTTATACATAGTTCTTTAAACACCGTTTTAAGAACAATCATACATCCGGCCGAGGAATTTCACTACAAGATTTTTCTCAGGGTGCATTTATGCTATGCAATAAAAGGCTACTGTGTTTCTTCCTATTTTTGAAAAATATAGTGCTTTATTTTACTGTTGTTTGACTTGTTTTATGGAATTTTGTTGTTTTATGGTAAATTACCTTAGGTGATCTTTTGCTAAAAGGTTCACTGCTGTTATTCTTTCAGATTTCTAGTGTATACTTCCTAATCCTACTTTGTTAAGTGAAATTTCTACATACTATTTTCTCTTAATCGGATGTTTTCCTATGCTTTGCGTATTATCATCTGTTTCAAATGCTTACTTTCTAGATAATCTTAAATATGTTGAGACTTCAAAATAAACTCAGCTGTAATTGTTCCCTCCCCCATGAATGATTATTTTCCTTTCTTTGTATGCTGGCAAAAATGTCCTGAGGAGAATTAAATGAATGTGTTTCATTTTTTTTCTTTTTCTTTTTTAAAAAAAAAATCAATTACACTTTAAGTGTAAAGCAAATGTTTTATGCTGCCTGAAGAATTTTTTCAACTCTTTCATTGCCTTAAATTTTTCAGGATCTGTAAAATCAAACTAACTTAAAATAAAGGTTTGACTTCCAAAGATGACAGAAATACTACCTACAATCTCCTCTCCTCTCCCACCCCTGAACAAACCAGACCGATATAGGCAAATTTGAAAAAGTTGAGAAGAGGCACATTTAAGGGAATGATGTGTGCATAGGAGAAAAACAGGCAAACAAAACATACTTTCATAAACCAAGAGTTGTTATCATTCTTCATCTGAAACTCTAAGTCAGTGGTGGCGAACCTATGGCACGGGTGCCAGAGGTGGCACTCGGAGCCCTCTCTATGGGCACATGTGTCGTTGCCCCAGCCTTGCCTCCCCCCATGCCCTCCTCCTCTCCAGCAGCTCCCCTGGAGAGTCGCCCTCAAGCGTGGCCCACACGAAGCAGCGCAGCCAAGGACATGGCAGCCAGGCAGCATAGACAAGACTCTGCCCTCACACCCCATCACGCACAGTTGATGCTGCAGGGCGCGAGCAGAGGGTGTGGCCGCCATAGTGCTGCTGGGCTGCCTGGACGATCTGCAGTGTGCCCTGGAGACGGTGAGTGGTCCTGTGGGCAGGCAGGGCAGGGGATGGGGGGCAGAGCAGGGGGGCAGGAGGGTGGAATGGGGCCGGGGCCGGGGCCAGTTTTTGGGCACTCAGTCTCTAAAAGGTTCGCCATCACTACTCTAAGTCAGCCTGATCACTTTTGGGCAACTGAATACAATAGCCCAGGGGTCCCCAACCCCCAGTCCATGGACCAGTACCGGGCTGCAGCATGCCAGCAACTGGTCCGCACAAACAAGCAAAGCCCCATCTGCACACAAAACTGGGCCCCTCCGGTCCGCGGAAAAACCTCTCTCCATGTACCGGTCCCTGGTGCTCAAAAGGTTGGGTACCTCTGCAATAGCCCCACAAGAGCAGAGCCAGAGACTGTGGTGGAAAGAGGAGCCAGTGAATGAATCACCTCCCTGAACTCTTCTCTGGATTAAGGAGAGGACCTGGGATCACCCATAGTATTTTATACAGATACTCCCTATGATGAGACAATAAAATAGCAATCTCTGCTATGTTTCAGAGCTCTGATAGATGGGAGAGTCATCTTTGCCCAAGCCAAGGTTCAAAGCCTTCAAACAGATACTAGGTTCACCCACTTCCTTTCTTAGTCACCTTTGCTGGAAATGGCTTGTAAATTGTTTTATTTGGGGGAGGGGGAGATATTAGGAGTCTTCAGAAGGATAAATTTTATTATATTGGGTTATTTTACCTTCAATCTTCAGCAAAACAAGTTCCCTGTACTTTTAAGAACTTAAAGAAAAACCTTTGTTATTTGGAAATCAGGAGAAAAGGGGTGATTAGAATGTTGATTTTGGAAAGTTTTAAAATAGACTAAGGGGCCAGATTGACTATAAAATAGTTTATGAAATAATTATAAGAATACCTTCTATGGTTCGTTTAAAATCCTATTAAAATAGATGGTGATTTTAATAAGTTGACTGTTTTTTTAAAAAAATATATATTTTCTCCGTGAAATGAAAATAGCTTTATTCAAAGGAACAAGTTAGATTTGGCCCAAAAAAAAATAAATAGAGAATAGGAATTCATCTTGTGTGAACTGACTTCTGCAATGGGAGTTTCCCTTCCTTTGAATCTGCTCTATCAAAATTGCTATCAAACATCTAGAATGCATGAGAGATATAGGGAGGAGAATGAAGAATCACACTATAGTCATTTTCCTAACAAAAAGAAACCTTCCAAACTGAATTTTTCATTTATTGTTCCTATAAATTATGTTTAAATTAATCATTATCATTTCTCTCTCCTGTAAGGTGCAAGTCATATCTCACCTTTTCATAAGAAGGACACTGTTATAGTCCTATTTCTATTGGATAGATAGATCCATTATTATTCAGAATTATATATTTCAGACAATCCTGCAATAAATGTTTTAATACATCAGATACATCAATGCCATTGAAGAATCCATCAGGACTGAACTTCTGGATTCCATAATTTTCTTCTATTAAATGACTGCATACAATAAGTATACAACATTGGTAAATAATAATAATAATAATAATAATAATAATAATAATAATAATAATAATAATAATAATAATAATAATAATAATAATAATAATAATAATAATAATAATAATAATAATAATAATAATAATAATAATAATAATAATAATAATAATAACAACGTTGGAAGGGACCTTGGAGGTCATCGAGTCCAACCCCCTGCTCAGGCAGGAACCCTACACCATTTCGGAGAAATGGCTGTCCAGTCTTTTCTTAAAAACTTCCAGTGTTGGAGCATTCACCGCTTCTGGAGGCAGGTTGTTCCATTGGTTAATTGTTCTAACTGTCAGGAAGTTTCTCCTTAGTTCTAGGTTGCTTGTCTCCTTGATCAATTTCCATCCATTGTTTCTTGTCCTGCCTTCAGGCGCCTTGGAGAATAGCTTGACTCCCTCTTCTTTGTGGCAGCCCCTGAGATATTGGAACACTGCTATCATGTCCCCCTTTGTCCTTCTCTTCGTTAAACTAGACATACCCAATTCCAGCAGCCTTTCCTTATATGTTTTAGCCTCCAGTCCCCTAATCATCTATACTGGGCTTGTTTATTGGAAGGTTGACAGTTTGAGACCCAAGCACCATGTGGTGGGGTGAGCTCCCATTTCTTGCCCCAGCTCCTGCCAATCTAGCAGTTTGAAAGCATGCAAGTGCAACTAGATAAATAAGTACCACTACGGTATGGAGGAAACAGCATTCTGTGCACCTTGGCTTATAGGCATGCTGGTCACATGACCATGGAAGCATCTTTGGACAATGCTAACTCCCTTAGCTAGAAAATGGAGATAAGCACCATCCTTTAGAGTCGAACACAACTGGACAGGGAAAACCTTTACCTTATTTTTGATATTAATAGAGACTCCAGTGGGATTACAGAATATACAGCTATGGAAGAGTTTATACTCAGGTTTTTTTTTTAAATGTTAATATATTGTCTTGTGGGAAATATCCATCCACACTAGAAGGAGAAGTCAAATTATAAATACCAATACAGTGTCATTTCCAATTATTTCACTGGAAGTGAGGAGGAATAAATGAGAAGTTGACTGAGTTCCAGTAAACTCATTCCAAACATTTACAGATTATTTCCAGATCTTCTTGAATTAGGCATCAGTCCCAGAGAAAGACCAGGTCCCATATCTCTGTAGCAGCAACAGCATGACTTACCTTTTGAGAGGGTGTGAGCTTTCAAACTTCGTAAACAGCATTCTCTGTTAACAGAAAGGAGAAAAGTTTGATTTGTGAGAGGGGAAGTAAACATTTAAATCCCTTTGATTATCTGCAAATTAAATGTCAAAGACTCAGCTTCCTAGAAAGAAACAATAGATCTCTAGTTCCAAACTATGTTGGTTGTTAAGGAATTTGTAGCCACAATACAATGCCTATATGAGCAAGGCTACACTGCCCAGTTCCTGATTCTGAATAGCACAGATTCATGTCTAAGTGATATTCCCTGGTGCAGAGGGACCTGGTTCTACCATGCATGAATGGCATTTGATGAGCAGTTGAATATGTGAACAGGAAAGCATTATCCATGAAGATACAGTACTATCTGACTTGTTTCAGATCACGTTTACAGCAAGCTGTTCAAACGTCCAAGTGATTTTTATATGCTCTTTGCACGATACTTTCAGGTTTTAATGTAATCGTGTTTTATGAACTGTACTGAATTTTATTATGTTGCAGGGGAGAAAAATCTTGTTAAAAAACCAGAGGAGTTATTTCCTCTAATGTCAACCCTTTGAAAATGAGATAGTATCTGGATATTTGGAACATCCATTCAACAGGCAGAAATAGTCAGCGAACGTTTTTTCTTTACCCAAAACTAACATAGGCTTTTTTTTTAATGGCTTTTATATGGTTAAGCCCTGCCTGACAAGAGTTTGTGAGCTTTCAAAATGCTGATGGTAAGCGAAAGAGATAGAGGAACTGAAGGCTGCTTATTCCTTTTCCTCTAGAGCAGGGGTAGTCAACCTTGGCTCTTTTATGACTCGTGGACTTCAACTCCCAGAATTCCTGAGCCAGCTAAGCTGGCTCAGGAATTCTGGGAATTGAAGTCCACGAGTCATAAAAGAGCCAAGGTTGACTACCCCTGCTCTAGAGACTATATATATTTCCATAATGGAAACTGTTCCAGATATCAGCTGCTTGTGAAATGGAGAAGTTTGATCCCCATAGTGGAGAAAGAGAAGTTGCCACCTTACCTGGACTCATAGAATCAGAGAATTGTAAGGGACTTTGGAAATCTTCTAGTCCTACCCCTCCCCCCACCCCACCCCAGCCAAGGAGAGTCCTTATACATGCTCAGACAAACAGTTGTCCAATTTTTCTTGAAAACCTCCAGCGATGGAGCACCCACAACTCCAAGCTGTTCCATTGATTAATTATTCTCACTGTCTCACATTCCTCCTTAGTTCCAGTTTGACTCTTGAGGTATCCCACTGCATCCTCCCTTCCATGTAGATTTAGTTCTATTGATGACCACATGCTGAGTGTGGCTGGTCAGCCAATTGTAAATCCATCTGGCGGTGGTACTGTCTGTCCTACACTGTTCTGTGTTACCAAGAAGTAGGCTTTGGTCTACTTTGTCAAATGCCACAAATCTGAAATCCAAGTATATTATGTCCATCTGTCCATCATTTTTCTGTATAACTTTAGTCACTACTCTTAGTAGTAAATTCATTTTTATCACTGATATTCTGCCAAATAATGATACTTTCAAATTTTTCCAGTTTATATTCGTGTTTCTTCGTTTCCTTCCATAATTTAGCATAGTCCTTTGCATGATCACAAAGTCCCACTGCAATCTTCTGGCCTTTCCAAAAAGTGAAGTGGGACCAACAAAAGCTTATTAAGCCATAAGTTGTTTTTATTTGATTTTGCCCTAGTGTCATGGGTGAACTCAGACTTATATTTTAAAAGGCTTCCTTTTTGTGACCCTGTAATCCTTTAATTTGGGGTAGAATCAGGGAGACTGGATGAAACTAAGTGTTTGCTGGACGAATGCCCTTCCTGACGCCACGCAGAGTTCACAACAGATATTTTTTCTTTGCATCCCAGGAGAGAGAAATATCTATCACTACCTAGGATTAAACTCTCAACCTTTGCAAGCACGAGGTAAGTGTCTTTGCCACTAGGCCACCATACCACTCTAAACACAGACTTATACAACCGTATATAAATTATTTAGCCAACCTTAAATTTACAACTCAGATATCATGGCAGACTGTGGTTAGCAACAACTGGGAAAGGAAAGGAAATTCCTATTATTTGTAGCCATACCTACATATAGTCTTTTAAAAGTTGACGCTGAGCGGAGAAGAAAGAGGGAGAGGGAGACCACCAAAAGCCATAGGTTCAGACAGTCCTTTTTAGCATTTAAATGTCAACCCAACAAGTCTTATGAATTCTGATTAATTTCAAAAGAAGTGATTGACAGCCGATTGTCTAACATGGAAGTTTGAATAGCTGCTATTGTGTTTTGAATAGCTGCTATTGTGTTTTATTCCCAGGTAGGTCTGTACAAAACTACAATCTAAAAACCTCTGAAGTTTTTTTTTTCCCATAAAAGACAAGTGGACTTAAAAGAGCTTCATGTGGGCGAGGATTAAGGCCTTAATCTTCCCTGAAAACTAGTAATGTGCAAAAGAAGAAAAAACCCCAAACCAACCTTCCTTCCTTCTTTTCTCTTTCTTTCTTTCTTTCTTTCTTTCTTTCTTTCTTTCTTTCTTTCTTTCTTTCTTTCTTTCTTTCTTTCTTTCTTTCCTTCCTTCCTTCCTTCCTTCCTTCCTTCTTTCTTTCTCTTTCTTTCTTTCTTTCTTTCATTCTAAAAAAGAGCTAATTGTACCAAAGTGTTGCATTTAAAAGAGAAAAAAAATAGGTGCATTCTCTTTTCAGATCTCCAAATGTGAGTGGCAGGATGGGGAGGGAAGAAAGCAAAGCCACCCATGTGACATTAAAAAAAAAAAGGAAGGCAAAAACAAAACAAAACACAATAACCTGGATGTTTACGGTGCCTTTGTGTCGCTGTCACCTCCCCCTAGCCTTGTCTGCCTTTGTGGCTGTTGTCCTCCCCCTGGCCGGATGATACCATAGCTCAGCGGCTCGTCTTAGGTACAGTTGGAAATGCCCTAGAATGCCTCTTTGTTGGTTTTTGCCTGTGCTAGAGCGCAATGTTGCTATGAAGTGAAGGGCTATTGAGTTTGTTCACTCGGGCAGAACACTCAACAGGAAGGAAGGAAACAGACATTCTTTCTGGTCCTATTGTGTGACCACCAGGCTTAAGCAATCAAACAGCTCGGCAGCCTCTGTTGCGATGCCGGCTGGGCTGCCTCTGTTAGGGAGGGGTAGGGGGAGGAAGGCAGGAGGGAAGTGGGCCGTTGGCTTTGTTTTTTTGATACACTCCAACTGCATCTTTTCATGGCTCCCAGCCTCAGGTAGCTTTCCTTCCCCTCCCCCTCTCCCTCCCCATCCCTTGCGATTTCTGGATGGAAAAGCTTTTGCCCAAAGGAGGCAGGGATGGGGGCGGATGGGAGACAGAGCATACTTTAAGCCACCTCTTTCAGAGAAGGCTGGGAATATATGAAAACGTAGGTGTTAAATCAGGAGGGGAGGTGGAAGTCAAAGGTAATAAATGACAGATCAAGTCTAGGTAAAGACAGTCACGACATTCGTCTCCCCCAGAACGCTCCTTTCTTAAAGCTGTTATTTTATAAAGGTGGGGGCAGGAAGCACCTGCTGTCAATCAGAGAAAGCTGCATTTTGAAAGCTAGATCAGAGAGGGAAAGTGAGATTTGGAATGATGGCGTTCACAGCCCTATGCATGTATACAGTGGAACTACTGTAAGGTTATATTTGGGTGCCACTGTAGTCATCATTTAACTCCTGAAAGAAGTGATTTGCAGCATCAATCTAGATCAGGGGTTCCTAAAGCCAGATCTTAGTGTACAATGCATATTTTGGACCCGATGAAGTATTTTATATTTTTATACCCACCTACCTGTGCCCCCCCGGTCAGTGAATATGACTCATGTTATCCAGAAATAGTGTGGCTTGCCACGTTTGATTACTGAAAAATATTGAAGACTATGCAATTGAAATTTATACTAGTATTACAAAATACTGAAAACAGATTAATGTCTGTGGAGTTTCAGTTCATTGGGGGCACAATTTAAGATGCTGATTATGGATTCTGGCCAGTTATAGTTTAGGACAGTGATGGCGAACCTTTTAGAGACTGAGTGCCCAAAAACTGGCCCCGCCCCCACTTCACCCCTTGCCCCGCCCCTGCTCTGTCCCCACCCTATCCCCCGCCCCGCCTGCCCGCAGGGCCACTCACCTCCTCCAGGGCCCGCCACAGATCGCCCAGTCAGCCCAGCAGCGCCATGGCGGCCACCCCATCTGCCCGCAGCCCACAGCATCAACTGTGAGCAATGGGGTGTGAGGGCAGAGTCTTGTCTACGCCTGGCTGCCATGTCCTTGGCTGCGCTGCTCCGCATGGGCCACACTCGGGGGCGACTCTCCTCCAGGGGGGCTGCTGGTGAGGGGATCATGGGGGGAGGCGAGGCTGGGGCAACGGCACGTGTGCCTACAGAGAGGGCTCCGAGTGCCACCTCTGGCATGTGTGCCATAGGTTTGCCACCACTGGTTTAGGATTTTCAAAGCTCAATGATAGCTTGTTTGGACATATACCTGTCTGAAGTTTGAAAGTTTATGGGCCCCACTCTCTTCAAAAATGAATACAATAGCATCTTATCAGTGATGACAACATGTCATGTGCTCCAATAGCAAATTCAATTTCTGTGGAGTGTCATGTAGTTGAAGCTACTTTGAGAACCCCTTGGAGCCAAAGACCATTAGTAAAATTCAACTTCTAATGACTTATTAGACAATAGTAAGGAGGTGACTTGACACTGCTTTCTTCCAGAATGATTCTTCAATTTAGCAGTCTCGAATACAAGTCTCATGATATCCCATCCATGTACTAATCAAATTCAATCCTTCTTAGTTTTGTGGATCATTGGTTGATGTTGCAGAGGTACTGTCATCCTTTTCTAGCAAAGATCAAAAAAGAAATATAGGTATAAATATACAAGTACTTTATATAAAATATTAAGGTGGAATTTGTAGCCATTATTGAA
The DNA here is from genome assembly GCF_001527695.2 of Protobothrops mucrosquamatus. Lineage (NCBI taxonomy): Eukaryota > Metazoa > Chordata > Lepidosauria > Squamata > Viperidae > Protobothrops > Protobothrops mucrosquamatus. Next base: position 957,738 of record NW_015386389.1, read on the forward strand.
AGCGCCTTGTAGTAACAGTTCAGTTTTGGATCCTAGAGTTTCCACCATAGACGATCCTATTTATTACTCTAGAAAGAGTGCAGAGAAGAGCAACACAGATGATAAGGGAACTAAAACACATGAAGAATGGTGTCAGGGATTGGGTATGTTGAGTTTAATGAAAGGCACAAGTACAGATGACATGATAATAGTGTTCCAATATTTAAGGGACTGCCACAAAGAAAATGGGGGTCAATCAATTCTCCAAAGAAGGCAGGACAAAAAGCAATGGATGGAAACTAATTAAGGAGATATGGCGGGAGCAGAGGACCATATCAAGTTAGGGGAGCACGCACACGCTATTTACAAGCTTGTGGGTGCTCCGGTCCTCAGGTCTCTACTCGGTCCCCAGGAGACTTAGACCCTCCGACCCGGGACCATCGGCTGATGTTATGTAATGCCAGGTCCGTGGTTAATAAGGCCCCCCTCATACACGATCTTATTTTAG
>NW_015386389.1:960446-963655 GCF_001527695.2 Protobothrops mucrosquamatus
GAGGATTTTAGGTAGGGATGATTTTAAGAAAATTTTAATTGACACACAGCTTCCAATATTTGGCTTTTAATTTGGTTTTATGGGGTTTTTTTGTTTTTTGATGTATTTTGTTTGTATCTGTTTTAATATGCTGTGCACCGCCCTGAGTCCTACGGGAGAAGGGCGGTATATAAATTAAATTATTATTATTATTATTATAAGGAGAGAACCAACCTAGAAATAAGGAGAAAATTCTTGACAGTTAGAACAACTAATCAGTGGAATAGCTTGCCTTCAGAAGTTGTAGGGCCTCCATCACTAGAGGTGTTTAAGCCATTATTAAAAGCGCCTTCTAGTAACAGTTCGGTTTTGGATCCTAGAGTTTCTACCATAGATGATCCTATTTATTACTCTAGAAAGAGTAATTGGACAACCACTTACCTGAAATGGAATAGGGTCTCCTGCTTGACCAGGGGGTTGGACTAGAAGACTTCAAGGTCCCTTCCAACTCTATTATTCTGTTATTTTTGAAATATATTGTCGAGGACATTAATACTGCTTACAGATTTCAAAGAGGACAAATCACTATGCATGTCAGCCTTGTTTGGGTTCAATTTGTCCTTATTATCTTGGGTTTCTCCAAATGCTGAGCCTCTTTTGCTTCTTCTACCTTTGCTACTTTCTATTTCGTGACCCTCACTTGACTGAAGGGCTCTGAATTTTACACCTAGCTCAGCTGAGTGCACCATTGGAACTTGAACCTAGACAGCTTGAATGCTGGGAGCTTAATGGAAGCAGTAAGTGCCATCTGCCTTTTCAGAAACCCCAGTTTTACATTTGCATTTATCCCAGCAAAGAAGCCATGGGCAATCATTAGCTACCCTTGTGATTAGGAGAGAATAGGATAGAAAGAAGACATCAAAGTTCTTTTTTTCCACTTATGGCTATTTTCTTAGAATAGAAACCACCATTATTTCCCCCCCCACTGCCACCCCAGAGAATCTGTGGTGCTGTGAAAACAGTCCTACTTAGAACTAACTTCCAGATTTGCTAACATAATGCTTGCCTTTAAACCTATATGAACATTGGTTTTAAAGTGCAATTTTAGTTTGGGGGGATTTTGAAACAAAGCCACTAGGATGTGGTTTTATGGCTAAAACAACTATAAGTATATGGTACTGTTAAACGACACAAAGAAAATACCACTCATGGAACTTGATCCTTGGATTGATAGGTTCAGTCATCTACAAATAGTTACTGAAACATCGGTAGTGAGGATTAATTTGCCAACCACGTGCAAGCATCTATTTGTAGTAAGATAAGAAATACCAGGAAGGTAATATTTTTACTTCATTGCAAGTAGATTGTTTGCATGATAAAGCTAAAACTATAGAGATTGGGGTGTTAACACTGGGGACAGGTTTTCAATGTGTGTTCATGTACACAATGTTGGCCTTGACTAACCAAATAAAATCTAGTCTATCAAGATTACAGGGATGAATATTTCTAGAATAGATTTATAATTCTGGATTTGCTTCCATGGACCAGGTGATCACATGATTGAATGTTTTTCTAGATACAAAAATCCCTTGGTTTCTTAAAAAAGCAACCCAACGGGAAGTATGGCAATTTATCTCTTCTGCAATCAAAATCCAGGAAGTTTTTGACAAGGGAAGCTTTGAAATTATATTATTATTTTTTATCTGTAGTGAAATACCACAGGATACTGATTTTCATGTGGTTAGGCATTTGAAATGTTCTGAGGATGTCCTTGCAGAATGAAGCCAACATTCTGGAAATATATTTCTCTACCTTAATTCAACTTTGGGTGCTTAAACTTTAAATTCTTAGGATCAATGTGCCTAATGTCTTGTTGCTTCTTATCACAGCAAATTTTATCCTTGGACAGAGCATCTTAAAAAGATGGAAGAAAACAACAGGAGCAGCTATGAGTTAGAGTTAGAGGTTAAGGTAAGGACCAGGTCTTACACTAGTTCAGTATCTATTCTGAACCACATTACCTCATGTATGGGAAAGAGCAATTTCCCTTTTGCTTAAAACAGGCATCTCTGCCTTACACCCTACTAGGCATCCTTTGTTGTTGTTCAATCATTAAGTCATTTCCAACTCTTCATGACCCCATGGACCATAGTATGCTAGCCCCCCACCCCCCACTCTCATTCTCCACTGTCTCCTGGAATTTGCTCACATTCATGTTCATTGTGTCGATGACAGTATCTAACCATCTCATTCTCTGCCTTCAATCTTTCCTTTTGCCTTCCAACTTTCTCAACCTCATGGTCTTTTCCAATGAATCCTCTCTTCTCATTTGGTAGCCAAAATATTTGAGCTTCAGCTTCAGTCTCTGTCCTGATTGCCTGATTTAATCTCCTTGAAGTCCAAGGGACTCTCAACAGTCTTTTCCAACCCCACCATTCAAAAGCAACTAGGCATTCTACTAGTATGTTTCATTAGAATCAGGTGATAGGAATTGTAATCCCAAATATCTAGCCAGTACGATAGTAGATTGTGAGAACTTTCTATAGGCTACAAAGCAAGATGATTCACTTAAATTCTCAACTTTGCAATTGCAAAACAGATGTACTGAGTTTTTACCTTACATCACATGACATATACTGAATTGCCTTATTTACATATAAGATTTAGCAGAGGGGAAATTCTTTTGTAAACTTATAATTCCAACTAGGAGAGGATAAAGACATTTTTAATGGCTCCTTTAAGTTATATATAGTTAAAACAGTAAGGATACTGGTGAACCTCTGCTAGTCAGAATGTTCACCACTGGATAAAGCTAACACATCTGCTCTGCAAAAATCTTGATTCCTTGCTGTCATCTAGTGGACACCCAGAGTTTTACAGCCTAAATGTTGTATTTTGGTAGACAATTAAAAGATGATGGCCCTAAGACAGGGGTAGGCAACCTTAGCTCTTTTATGACTCGTGGACTTCAACTCCCTGAATTCCTGAGCCAGCCATGCTGAGGGGAAAGGGAGAGATTTCCAAGCTGAGCTGTTGTGTTCTTTGTATTCCCCCCCCTTAATCCCCTATGCATATCCTGATCACCCATTAAGGGTGATTGCCCTTCTCCATCTGCATACAGTTTCATGCCCGTTGCTGGTTGGCTAACTAGCAACAGGGTCTTGCCAGCCAATGGAATTGTGTGATTACAAGCCAGGGGAATCCCATAAAAGAGGGCTCCCCTGGCCCAG